>NW_006239000.1:1560287-1577201 GCF_000226075.1 Solanum tuberosum
ATATACAAATACATATGTATAATATACAATTATCTAACCTATATACATATACAATTCACCTTTCTCCCACTCTTTGCCCCCTCTCTCTTGCCTCTCTCCTCTCTCTCCCAGTCTCGCTCGCCTCTCTCCTCCATATAACATGTAGCTACGAATTGTAATTATCAAACTATAACTATGGAGAGTAATTAGGCTATTTTTGAGTGGCTATATGTGAAAATTCCCCTTTAGATATTATCTCTATTTTTAGAAGTTTCGTAGATACAGCATTTTAGAAATCATCCTTCTGAATAACGTTAGACTATGGTCTTATGTTCGGCTATTTGTTTATATGTTATTCAATCTTACGGATACAAGATTAAATTATTGTTTTGTTTATACTTGTTTCAGATTAAACATAAAACATTAAACATTCATTTCCATATTGTTTTTATCTTGTTCAGCATAAAACTTTTTGCTATACTAATAATGTATTTATGGTACTTTTTTTTGCAAATTCCCTTTGTTAAAATATCCTTGTAGCTCACTCCATGTCCCTTCTTTTTCAACCCACCACCTCTCGCCTATTTTTAGCTTTCTTTTTTTGTTTGTTTTCTATACTTTTTTTTCTTTATTTGTTTATCATTTTAAGTTTACTCCAATTGTTTGAAAAAATAAATAATGTTAACACAAGATAAATAAAATGAGAAAATGTAATCCAAGTGAACTTGTACATAAAGCAAATTCATCCATTTATCTATTTAAATACTCCCTCCATTTCTACTCCTGATGTGGCGGAGTTAGGCCGAACGTAATAGTTAATTTAAACGTCATTTATTTTTAAACATTCATTGGACATGTATAAATTACTAATTTTAAACTCAATAAGTTCATATAACTAGGATCACAAATTAATACGTTTCAAACGCTTATGAGTGTGTATAAGGTACTTGCACCATGCAGAGGCAACACTAAAACATAAATTGCAAGTTTGATCGAACTCAGTAGCTGATTCAAATTCATCATTTATTTTTAAAATGTTCATTCATATGTACAAATTACTAATTTTGAACCCAATAACTTCACAAAATTAAAACCACAAATTAATACGATTCCAAATTTTAATTCCGCCTATGAGCGTGTACGTTACCTGCACCATCCAGAAACAGAGCTACAATGTCAATTTCAGTTGAACTCAATAGCTTTGATTCTAACTTTATACGTATTTTAAAAATAAACTACATCTATACAACTTTGTAACTTTGAGAATAAACTCATAAGTTTCAAATCTCGATTTACAAATACCACATTTAAAAAAAAAGGGAAATAAAAGAAGAAGCTTTCCTCATATTTATGTGTACCATAGTCCATATACAAGTGGAAAGTGAGAGGAGTAAAAGAACAAAATATTTATTTGTTTGAAAAAATCTAAAACCCTACAAAACAACACTATTGAATTTTGTGTAAACAAAAATACAGAGAAAGCAACAATGGCGATTTTAGGGCTCTCAAATCCAGCAGAATTAGCTTCTTCTCCTTCTTCTTCCTTAACTTTTTCCCACAGGCTACATACTTCCTTCATTCCTAAACAATGCTTCTTCACCGGAGTTCGCCGGAAAAGTTTTTGCCGGCCTCAACGTTTCAGCATTTCAAGTTCATTTACTCCGATGGATTCTGCTAAGATTAAGGTCGTCGGCGTCGGTGGAGGTGGAAACAATGCCGTTAACCGTATGATTGGTAGTGGCTTACAGGTATCTATCCTCTTTTCCTTTTTGTCCCTTTTCTTTTTCCCAATTTTGTTGCTTTATGGTAAAAACACGAGTTTTGTTGTAGTACCTTATCTAATGTTCCAAGTTTTGTTGTCTTTATATGCTATTTCCAGTAAAAAAGGATAGACTTGGATTTTATTTTATTTTTGGTTATTTATTCATCTTGCATATACATATATAAGAGAATGTTTTCAAATTAGCTAGCTATTGAAACTCCAAAAGCATTGACGATAGAAATGAGAGAAAAGAAAAAGGAATATGTTTCACCAAGAAAATGGATTTCATTTGTTGTATGGACTCAGTAAACACTGTGACAGTGAGCATTTTCGTTTGGTTCATATTTTAATTGTTATCAGTTTACATGTCATGAATTTTGATAATTCTGTTTCTGAAGTTCTAGATCAGAATATGATTGGTTGCCTGTTTCTGGCTTCATTAATTGGTTTTGGGAACCACTCTGGTCTCTGCCTTCAAGTGAGGTGTTAACTTGTTTTTGTACTCAATTTGCTGCTTATTTGTCAATATTTGCATCAAAGATTGTATCTCAATGCATAATGAAGAAATAATCGGAGAGAGATATTTTATAGGCATTGTTATCCAGGCTCGGCAGGAACAAGACCAGGGACTATGCTCTATGCTTTGTTCCTGTCCAGGGCTGGATCTATAGTGTAACATGGGGTTCGGGTGAACCAAGTAGCTTTTGCGTAGACCTGTATTTGTACTAAAAACTCAAAAAACAAATATATTGTTGTTGACGTGTGAAACAACATACAAAAACAATCGGATAGTTCAGTGGTGCGTGCATGGGCTGCGAAGCTCTTGTGTACCCTTCTTACTTCATCAAAAAAAAAAAAAACTCTTGTGTCCCCTAGATATATGGGTTCGAAACTTGGTAGCTGCGCATCATTTGTAGTTGATTTTTTTCTATATATGCTCTCTTTCTAAAAGAGTATTTATTACTCTATTAATTTCTCATAGGTTCTCTTTTCCGAAAAAGAAAAAATCATTAAATTGATAATTGAAAAAACCAAAAAAGTAAAATATATAGTTGTTGACGTGTGAAACAACATACAAAAACAATCGGATAGTTCAGTGGTGCGTGCGTGGGCTGCGAAGCTCTTGTGTCCCCTGGATATGGGTTCGAAACTCGGTAGCTGCACGTTATTTGTAGTTGATTTTTTGCTATTTATGCTCTCTTTCTAAAAGAAAATATTCATTACTCTCTATTAGTTTCTCATAGGTCCTTTTTTCCTTTTTATATGCAGCTTTTTTCCAAAAAAGAAAAAATCATTGAATTGATTATTGAAAGAAAACAAAAAAGTAAAATATATAGTTGTTGACGTGTGAAACAACATACAAAAACAATCGGATAGTTCAGTGGTGCGTGCGCGGGCTGCGAAGTTCTTGTGTCCCCTGGATATATGGGTTCGAAACTCGGTAGCTGTGCGTCATTTGTAGTTGATTTTTTGCTATATATGCTCTCTTTCTAAAAGAGAATATTCATCACTCTCTATTAGTTTCTCATAGGTCCTTTTTTCCTTTCTATATGCAGTTTTTTTTCGAAAAAGAAAAAATCATTAAATTGATAATTGAAAAAACCAAAAAAGTATAATATATAGTTTTTGACATGTGAAACAACATACAAAAACAATCGGATAGTTCAGTGGTGCATGCGTGGGCTGCAAAGCTCTTGTGTCCCCTAGATATATGGGTTCAAAACTCGGTAGCTGTGCGTCATTTGTAGTTGATTTTTTGCTATATATGCTCTCTTTCTAAAAGAGAATATTCATTACTTTCTATTAGTTTCTCGTAGGTTTTTTTTCCTTTCTATATGCAGTTTTTTTCTGAAAAAAGTCATTACATTGATAATTGAAAAGACAAAAAAAGTATATTGTTGTACTGATGTGCCATTGGTCATGCGTCGTTTGCAAATCATGATAATTATAGTGATAGGTACTTATATTTATATAGTGTTCAAGTAGTTTGTGATATTTAGTTTGTCCGTTTTTGAATATATCAAATATCAGTATTTGTTCGTCAGTTTGGTGATTGTTATACATTAGCTTGAGGTCATTGTCTTATCTTAAAATTCAGAACCCATAAACCTAAAATGCTGGATCCGCCTCTATTACTTCCTTTAATTTAGAACATAGGATCTCATAACCAATCTTCTTCTTTCATTTGACTTGAGATTTCCTTTTATCCTAGCAACAAAGTGGTTACCCTTGGGTTCTCTATAACCATCAAATGATTGATTTTTGGGCATTTTGTTGACTGCCTAAATCTCTTGATGTTGCTTTCTAATTCATTATCTTCCAGAAAAACGTATGTTGGAATACAATGCCATGACAAGGTTGCATGTGTACTTTTAGTGCTGGGTAACAAATTGTGCCATGAAGAGAAGCTAGAAATATCCCTTACAAATAAAGAAATGGAAAGCTAGAAATATCCCTTACAAATAAAGAAAAGGAAAGCTAGAAATATCCCTTACAAATAAAGAAAAGGAAAGCTAGAAATATCCCTTACAAATAAAGAAAAGGAAAGCTAGAAATATCCCTTACAAATAAAGAAAAGGAAAGCTAGAAATATCCCTTACAAATAAAGAAAAGGAAAGCTAGAAATATCCCTTACAAATAAAGAAAAGGAAAGCTAGAAATATCCCTTACAAATAAAGAAAAGGAAAGCTAGAAATATCCCTTACAAATAAAGAAAAGGAAAGCTAGAAATATCCCTTACAAATAAAGAAAAGGAAAGCTAGAAATATCCCTTACAAATAAAGAAAAGGAAAGCTAGAAATATCCCTTACAAATAAAGAAAAGGAAAGCTAGAAATATCCCTTACAAATAAAGAAAAGGAAAGCTAGAAATATCCCTTACAAATAAAGAAAAGGAAAGCTAGAAATATCCCTTACAAATAAAGAAAAGGAAAGCTAGAAATATCCCTTACAAATAAAGAAAAGGAAAGCTAGAAATATCCCTTACAAATAAAGAAAAGGAAAGCTAGAAATATCCCTTACAAATAAAGAAAAGGAAAGCTAGAAATATCCCTTACAAATAAAGAAAAGGAAAGCTAGAAATATCCCTTACAAATAAAGAAAAGGAAAGCTAGAAATATCCCTTACAAATAAAGAAAAGGAAAGCTAGAAATATCCCTTACAAATAAAGAAAAGGAAAGCTAGAAATATCCCTTACAAATAAAGAAAAGGAAAGCTAGAAATATCCCTTACAAATAAAGAAAAGGAAAGCTAGAAATATCCCTTACAAATAAAGAAAAGGAAAGCTAGAAATATCCCTTACAAATAAAGAAAAGGAAAGCTAGAAATATCCCTTACAAATAAAGAAAAGGAAAGCTAGAAATATCCCTTACAAATAAAGAAAAGGAAAGCTAGAAATTTTTTATTGTCTATAGGATTTTCTATCAGTTGGCTTTTTGTTATTATCTTTTCTGAAAATTAATTGAGATGCCATGTCATGATCCCATCCCTTCATTTCATATGATGAATCTAAATGCTCCATGTCCAAAAATAGGGTGTTGACTTCTATGCTATAAACACGGATGCTCAAGCACTGGTACAGTCTGCTGCCGAGAACCCACTTCAAATTGGAGAACTTCTGACTCGTGGGCTTGGTTAGCACTCTTCTGTCTCTTTATAAAGAAACTACTCTTTCATAATAGCTGTTTTTCATTAATCAAATTC
Source organism: Solanum tuberosum (assembly GCF_000226075.1). NCBI lineage: Eukaryota > Viridiplantae > Streptophyta > Magnoliopsida > Solanales > Solanaceae > Solanum > Solanum tuberosum. The sequence continues at coordinate 1,565,730 of NW_006239000.1, forward strand.
AACCTTGTTAAAAGAACTTCGGTAAAATCTAACGTTAAGACAGTTATACTCTATCCTGACTTTAGAAAATGACAGAGTATTACTTTATTCTTACCTACATGGAATCATGTGGTGCTCTAGAGTCTAGATGTAGATGCCTTTTGTTTTGCTATTGATTTTGAGGTTTATGTTCAACGGTTTAACAAGCGCGACATCTTTACGCTTCTTGATAAGCTAGTTAGCTCTATCTTTATTCGTAATGATTTGTTAAGTAAGTTGCTTTTAGAGATGCAGGTACTGGTGGCAATCCTCTTTTAGGGGAACAGGCAGCGGAGGAGTCAAAGGAAGCTATTGCAAATTCTCTAAAAGGTTCAGATATGGTTTTCATAACAGCAGGAATGGGTGGAGGTACAGGATCTGGTGCGGCTCCTGTTGTGGCTCAAATAGCAAAAGAAGCAGGTTATTTGACTGTTGGTGTTGTTACATATCCTTTCAGCTTTGAAGGACGTAAAAGATCTGTGCAGGTAGGTCCCATTTTCAGTTTCTTGGAGAATAGTGATTTACTTCTTTTTCTGGACTTTTGGAGATCTTTCTGCTCCACATCAATTAGAAAAGGTTGAAGCATGTAAGATATTCCTGCTTAAAAAGGGAAGGAGGATATCCAAGGTGATAGAAGAAGTTGCAAGAAAATAAAAAATAAGCAATTGGATTTCTTTAAATTATTTTGGGGTTCTGGCTTAACTAGCTGCATCAGTATCCAAAAAAGGAACCTCTTTGACTTAAAAGAGTAGGAAATCTTTTAGGAAGATGCATTTTCATTTCTATTGATTACTGGAGACATGCTTGATGTGGAAAGGAGTGAGGTGAAGATGGTATTGAGTTGTATGGTGCAATGTTTTATAGATTAACTGTTGAGATGCACAAGAAACTTATAGTGTTCCTTGATGTATCTAAAGGATATCAAAAAGTGCTTTCTAAGGCAAAAGTGTTCACATGCTCATGCCTGAACAAGATTCTGACTTTTCTAACTGTCTGATTTATTTTTTTGTGTCAATGACATACGTTCCTTTTCATAAAGATTTTTTGTTCATGGCAATGTTTTATTCTCCCGTCATCCCTAGTCTTTCATGTTTCTAATTTGAACTTATTGACTGACAGGCTCTGGAAGCAATTGAAAAACTTCAGAGAAATGTTGACACTCTTATAGTAATTCCCAATGATCGTCTACTAGATATTGCCGATGAGCAGACACCACTTCAAGATGCTTTCCTTCTTGCAGATGATGTATTACGTCAAGGTGTCCAAGGAATATCTGATATAATCACTGTGAGTTTCTTTGTCTAAAGCCAGCATCTCTTTTCTTTTAATGATATTCTGAAAATCTTCTTTGTCTCATATAAATACGTATAATGTCATTGTACTGGTTATGATGTTACTTTACTAAATTCCCAAAACACACTTGCAGACACTCAGCAAAACTAAAAAGGGCCTATTTCTTCTATGATGAATTTTTTCTGTACTAAATATTTTCATAAAGTTGCATCTGTTTAATATCATATCAAAAAAAGTTCTCCCATTAAATTAGCTATATCGTAGTATGCATTATAATCTAGATATAATATGAACTGGTCCTTTTTCGGTAGATTCCTGGGCTTGTGAATGTGGATTTTGCCGATGTAAAGGCAGTGATGAAAGACTCTGGAACTGCTATGCTCGGAGTGGGGGTTTCATCAAGCAAGAACCGAGCTGAAGAAGCAGCCGAACAAGCAACTCTGGCCCCTCTAATTGGGTCGTCAATTCAATCTGCAACTGGGGTAGTTTATAACATTACAGGAGGAAAAGACATAACTTTGCAAGAAGTGAATAGGGTGTCCCAGGTGATGATGAACTTTTTTTTCCTTTCGTTTGTTCTCCATAGCTCCAGAAGTATTAAAGAAACCTTCTGCTCTATATTAAATGTTGGCACTATTTCTCACAGGTTGTTACCAGTCTGGCTGATCCCTCTGCTAACATCATATTTGGTGCTGTTGTTGATGAGCGTTACAATGGTGAAATACACGTGACAATAATTGCAACTGGTTTCACCCAGTCGTTTCAGAAGACACTTCTATCTGACCCACGAGGAGCAAAGCTACTTGAGAAGGGCTCTGGAATCAAAGAAAGCATGGCATCACCTGTTACCCTGAGATCATCAAACTCACCTTCAACAACCTCACGGACACCTACTCGAAGGCTGTTCTTTTAGCTCCTTCATATTGTCTTTTTTACAGCTTCATTACTCTCCTTTTTAGTTTCTTCCTTTGTATTTAACATGTTTTGCTGAAGGGAACTGATTGGTGTTTGCATGTGGCTGTAGAGATAGTGATTATTCTTTATCAGATGCATACTCAGCTGTGCTCTCTTGTGACAGCACGTTTTTACGCATGTAAAATATTGATACTTGTTTATTATTTCCCCTTCGATGAATGTTGGGACTCGTAAATAGGTTGGAAAACTTTTCTCTCCACCGCTTTATTCGTTACATTACAGATTACATCCAAGAAATATGTTGTGTGAAGTTGGACAAAATGGATCAGTTAAATGCTAATTTCATAGCAACATACTGGCTATGGAATTATACATCCCAATGGTATGGCAACTGAGGTGGATCTAAGATTTTAAGTTTATGGATTATAGACCGCATTGCTATTTGCTTATCAAGTTCTTGACAAATTATTTATACATATTAAGTGAAGTTCTTAACGGTACTGGGTTTTGGACCAAAGCTACAAACTTATCAAAGATAAGCAGATAACCACATCTGTTTGAAGAGCAACATGATGTGAAAATACATTATACTTGCTCATTCATATTTCCGTGCTAGGATATGGAAATTCTACCTTCAAAAGGTAAGGATAAGGTCTACGAACACATCACCCTCTCTAGACCCCACTTGAGAGATTGCATTGGGTATGTTGTTGGCTAAAGCTATTGAATCTTGATCATCGTTTCTAAAGGAATCATATTTGAGATGTGGGGTAAAAGTATAAAATGTAGTATATATTAAAACGTTAGATACATATTACCCAGAGATGTGAACAATATAGTTGCATTTCATTTATGCAAATTACCATCTCATTACAGCCACTAGAAGAGGATCACAAAAAGAATGACAATTCAGGGGTAGGTGCAAAGAACAACATACTTTCACCAAAATAATCAAATAGTTGTGGCAATAAATTTGCAGCATCCATATCCTTCTTCAAGACCTGACCAAGAGCAGTTGATGTTTTTTGGCTTTGCTCGCCAGTAATCTCCCTTTTGCTGGGTCTCGTCACATTGGTCACATTCATATTTTGCAAATCTTGTGGACTTGATGATAAATCCCCATCTGTAACAGCCAGCACTGTGTCATGTCCATCGGTAGCTCCTTGTATGTCTGCTGGCAAAGAATCTGACAGCATTGGTGTAGGACCATCTGTCACTAATTTCTTGGTTGGCGGCTGTGAGACCATGTTGTCCGTGCTGGTTTTGCGTTTGTCTAGACAATTATGAAGCGGCATTGAGAGAAGTGTATTGATAATCAAGGATGACACAAGTAACATTTAGCATGACAAAAGACATCCATGGAAACAAACACACAGAATCAATAATGCAAAAACTTATATGGATATACAGATGCACATTATTTCTTCAATGTAAATGGTTTAAGATATTTGAGGCTTACTGAGTTCCTAATTAGTATCCAGATAACAAGTGAGAGCACTAAAGCCTTCAAAGGTGTTTCAGACAGAAACATGCTTGCGCTCTAAAAATTTAGCATACAATTTCCACATGCTATCATAAAAAGAGAAGCCAATCTGATCCACAAACTAAGATATAAAAAACTATCGAGATCTATCCTATAGAAAGTATCATTCTAAGAACCAATTTGTATTGACAGTTAGAGCAGAAAGACACACTCAGCAGACAACTTAACACAAATATTTCAAAAACCTGAGTTTACAGAATTAGTTAACTTCAAGACGTACTCGACAATGTAGTCAAGACTTTCAATTTACTCTTCAGGAATGTCCGATTTGATGGAGATAGAGATGCAGGAAGCATCTTGAAATGCTCATACATGCATAGACCCGCAGCGCACTGTAAACGAAAGCACAGTTAGAAGAGTTATCATAAGTGAAGTAGGAAATAATCCTAAAAGAGAAGTCATGTTAGGCTACATAAAACATCACAAAAGAAATAAGTTGATGAAATGACAGAAAAACGCTTGGATTATGCAAGCAAGCTACCATTAAGGCCCCATATACGCGCCAAGCTTCATGTCTCTTCACTTCATTTTTTTGTTTCTCAAACTGCATTTCAGGCTCCAACAATCGCAAATAAGCTTCAAGATTTGGCAGCACAAGCAGGCGAACCTACACAAAATTTATAAGCATCACAGATTGCAACAAAAAGTTGTGCCTTAGTCCCAAACAATATTGGGTCAGCTATACGGATCCAAATTGACCATGTTCCCCATTTAAACATTACAGATTCCTAAAATCTTAGATTTTAGAAACAATGAAAAATAAAAAAGAAAATACAGGGATATCAAGGAGATACCACACCAGGTCCAAGAGCTGCTAGCCCTTGAATTGCTCCATAATGCTGTGGCAGTGCCTTAGCTGGATCAAGATAAGCATGCAGCAAAGTCTTCGTGACACGTGGCTGGAGACTGTGATAGACATGACCATATCTGCGCAGCAACAAACACAGTCTCAATTGATTATGGAGATTTAACCAAGATCATGGAAGTGAACGATCAACAATTGCCAAGCACTATCGTTTCAAGCAGATTAAGAAATGCTTTACACGTGTCAACAATTATACAAATATATAACCACCCCCTTCCCCTGAGACTCCATAAAAATAGTAGGTAGCATAGGAGATGCATGCTTTCTTAGCCTTTGATGAAACAAAACCAAGAGAACGACTGAATAAAGAGATCCCTACCGCCTGCATATTAAAGCAATCAACTTTGCTGTGAAGTCCCTTAGTTCCCAATGGTTGTCAGCGAATTTATTCCCCAGCCTTTTCGCAACAAGGCATGTCATTACAGACGGCATCGACTGGTGCAGCTGGAAAGGTTAACAAGAGATCAACAGATGCAATTATAGCAACATCATGCAGCCCCAAAGCCCAAAGTTGCAGGATTAAGCCCAAACCAACTTTCCAGTTATGCACAAGACACTAATTTAATGAACAAAGTAATTTAAGAACCTATTCAGAGTAAAGAAAATTAATGTTGTTCATGAAAACTAACTCCATCTCTTTTCTTAACAGACATATACTTAGTTGTCCATCATGATTCTCCAGAGACATATTAAGGTTTGAGAAATTCAATTATAAAAATGATCTCTAGCTTTATAGAGTTAGTTTTTATTAATGTTTTATCCGGCATCCTTTTAGAAAAATAAAATGAATAAATAACATCAAATAATTATAAAACATGGTCATCAAGGATAACCATATTTATAAAGATGGAGGTTATAAAAATTTATCCTGCATCCCTTAAAAAATAAAAGGATAAGTATACTGAAGTAAATGGCACTGAGATATCAGCAAGGGACTCACATATGGTTCAATATGTAAATGAGAATTCTGAAGAAGGCTCCAGACTAGCCTCATCAAAGCAAAAAGGAGATCAAAATTATTCAAATTCCGTGCAACCTGACATAAAACAGAATATCATTACATCATTTATCTCACCTACAAATGTTACATTACTGGACTTGAATTGACCTATACCAACCTCATCAGCAACAAAATATGTGAAGTAAGGAACTAAGGGATGGAGCCCAGGGTCTGTTGCTAAGCTTGCTAAAGCTTCTTTGAAGAGAGGGGAGTTGGATTTATTCATGATAAGCTCTGTAATCTTGTCATAATAAAGCTGCAAAACAACCAAAGATGCATAAGGATAGAATCATATGGGATGGGCAAAGAGGACGCAACCATATTGGCCAAGGTGTACCTGAAGCTCACGGGATAAGACATGCTTAACAGGTACTTTAAGATCAACAGGAACTCCATCCTCCTTATACTCTGCCTTTTGGTTATCAGGAGGTAGAACAAGTGCTGCCATGAAATTAATCTGTCAGTTGCAAGTACAAATTTTATTTTTTGACAAGTTCCAGGTATAAAATAACATCCATTATGAATTTTAATTGGTTCTGTTTCATCACTATCCTCTTCCATTATTTTCAGCCACAGAGCAGAGAGAACAAACCAAACCAGGACAACTAAGAGAATGAAAATCAATATCACGTTGATAAAACAGCGCATAACAGACAACAGATAACTGGAGAAACCATCATCTATGTTTGTTAACCTGCTACACAAGTAATTGCTGCTAAGTTATTGTAAAAGATGAACCTTCAAGTGGAGGGTTTTCAGGAATAGCAGGCTGTACCCCTTCTATAGCTAACCAGTGAGCAAAAAGAGCAGTATCTAGTGGTGCTTTCGGCAGAGGTGCTTCGATCACCTAAAACACAGAAAGAGAAAACTTACTATACTTAACTAGTCCAAAGAAGAAAAGTTGGTAGCAAACCCAAGATATTCCAAATTTCTTACATCTTTGAATTCTATATCCTTCTCTTCAATATAGAACAAATCCTTATGCCCAGCAGCTCTCCTGAACCGTAAGGGATCTCCCGAAGCAAAACCATATATTGGCTGCGCAAGGCACACATATATAACACAGCAAATAAAAGACAACCAATAAGAGCAGATAGTTTTTGCAAAATGATTAGAGTCAATGCAATGACAAACATTCAAACAACCAAACAATGAACAAGGATGGATGTACATCAGGGCAGTAGCTGTGGCCTCACCACTGCCTCCAACTTGTACTACATATATATAGATTAATTTTTTGAACATCTATACTTGCAAAAAGTCTACACTGAAAATAGTGAGTCTAGTGATAAACCCACATCCTACTTACTTATAATCCTGGATACGACTCTGATTGACAGAGGCAGATGAAGATTTTTAGTTTATGGGCGAGTTCTGGATCATTTCGACCTATTAAATGAATACTTTAGCACAAAATACAATGTTTGAGCCAAAGTTACTGGATTTTGCCCAACTCGTAACTACCACGTTGGTTCCACCCCTGCTGTCAATGAGCAAAAAGAGTAATAACTGAAGAGGAGAGTTACCTCTACATTTCTCAAGGTGAGTGCAGAATCAACATCATCAGTAGATAAAGTAGTTCTCTTCGAATGGCGCATACATTTTATAGCCTCCTACATTATCAACCAAAAAATCCTATAAATTCACGTGAGGCACAATAATCACCTAAAATTTGAATTTCACAACATTTTTGTTATCTCGAACAGTAAAATTTAATACAATAATGCGAGCGCCGAGCATCAAACATGAAATAGAACAGCGGTAGCAAACAGAGATTGACAAATTGGATATGACGAGGCACCTGCATAATTTCCCGAATACGGTACTCGACGTCGGCGGCGAGAGCTGGCAAGACATCCGGTGATAAATTGCTTATTCCGATACTCTGTGATATCACTTCGATTGCCTCTTCCGGCACTGTGCTCATTTTTCCGTTAAGGCAGTTACAGTGACGATTTCAGATGTAGGGTCGACGGGATTATACCGGAGTAAGGAAAGGTAGAAGATTACACCAAATGGAACAAATAAGAAAAAACATTACAATAAAATCTAGTCCCTTTGGCCATAAATAAGATTTGAAATATTTCAATAATATTTTAAATGAAGTATTTATTTTACAAAAATTGACTCATATTTCAACTTTAAACTTTGAAATAAAGAGTTTGAAAAATAAGTCTTAAAAGTTTGTTCTACTATACAAAGAGATTTATGAAAGGTTATAATCCCTACCACGGAATAGTGCGCCTTCACACCTTCATCGACGTTGTTTTATGACCGGAAGGCCAAGAGCAAATTATAAGACTTTGGCCTATTCAAACACATACTTCGTGATATGGTTATGCATGTTTGTTGCTGAGAGTAACAAGATCAGCTTACTAAGGATTAACACTTCATTTCTATTTCTATGGTCGATCAAGGGGACCTAGATTGTTGATCTCTTCTTTGTGGTGGAAGATTGCTTTTATAACCAGAGTGTGTTGGGGAAGACAGGGAAGATGGATTGGATCGAGATGCTTATGCATCATACGAGTAATGCATCTTGCTTTTGTTATTTGCCCAAAGAAATGAAGAAAATTAAGAACGCATCGTAGAACTAATGCAACATTTGTGTTTGTTGAACAATACAATGTCTGGCTTCCAATATCACAAGCAAGCATACAAAAGTGTAAGTTTCGAAAGTATAACACTTTTTTCTCCCGAGTCTTCTCTGATTCATGACAATTGCAACTCAACACTAATTTCACTCAAATATTGATCGACTTTGGAAAATGCTTTCAACGTCTTTTTTACATATAGAAACATATCAAGTGGGGAAAAAAAAGACTACAAGGTTGTCACGGCACACTGATGTGAGTACAATCACGAAAACATCGATTACACAGGAGGAAACAGAAGGAGATGTTCAAGATCTCATACACACTCCAAAGTACTTGTTCTTTTGCATTTACAGATACTTAATCAACATATATATTGCAAAAACAAGAAGGACAATTCCAAGCACCGCTAGAAGCATACACATGCAAGAGCAACCACCCTTTGTGCGTTTGTTCAAAATTCCAAGCTTTCTCTGCACCCGCTGTTGAATTATTGGGGAAAAAGAGGAAAGAAAACGAATTAAGACAACAATAATTCTCACCAACAATACAAAAGCTGAAGAAAATGAGACGGATAAGAACCGTCTTATTGACAGAGCAAGTGTTTGTATTAAAGTGTCTGTTGGTGCAGACACTTCGTTTAGGTTCTTTTTTATTTTTCCTTCTTTGGATAATGGTGTCATCCCGGCCAACTTGCTGCACATCAACTTATCCACCGGGGTCACTCTACTTAACAAAGCTTAGGTAGATGAAAAGATTTCACCTAGTTTCGCCTCTCTAGGCTTCAAACTTGTGCCAAGGTTGTAACTCCAGTTATTTCAACAGCTAGGCCACCCCTTTGCAGGTAGAATACTTTGTTTGGTAAAACCAGTTACTTTGCCTTTCTATCAATGTCTCTCCCCCCCTCCCCCCCAAAAAAAATAAAATTACATATGTTCCTCTTCCTCCTTATCCTCTTTTGGTAATTCAACACATCAGGATTATGGAATTGACAAAAATAATCAATATCCTTACAGTTCATCTGACCCCCTCCCCCACCAAAAGACAAACAAAAGCTATCCAAATGACACAAGTGAGAAATGTGACCACATGAATGTCAATTTCATGTATCATCATCAGGACGAAAGTGCTTTCCCTTCACTATCAAAAGAAAAATGTGACTACATGAATGTCAATTACCTGTGTCATCATAAGGACAGAAAAACTTTCCCTTCACTTATCCTTAATGTTCTAGAAACTCACCATTTTTTAAGCGCACACAACCAATCTCTAGGTACCATCCCAGTAACAAAGAAGCCCTCGGGGTGTAATGCTTAAACTTCTAAGTATTTTAACCTATTACGTCCTGAACCCTAAACACATGATAGCTTTAAACCTTCTTCTCAAATTAAACAAGACATGATTAGTCATTCCAAATTGCAGAGCCTTCCACATAGTTTCTGCGGTGCTGGAAGATGTCTACAGACTTGAGACTCCTAAAAGAATATATAAAGTACAATGCTCACGAGAACTAGAGTCAAAATCAGGTCCTAACAAGTTCTCACCTGAAGTCTTGAGTCTGTAACATCAACATGTTCGTCCAGGTCATCCTGCATTTTTGGTAGGACAATGAAATCAGTATCCACTTTAGTAGCAGAAAGGTTTTATTTCCGTAAGAAAATTGAGAGTAACTATAGTTCAATGTAAACCAGAAAATAGAGGTCATACAATAAGTCTTGTTTGCAAGCCAAGTTCTTCATTAACTGCCAGTGCTATATGTTTAGTGCTCATCACTGTCTCCTCCAAACTCTCAAGGCCCTCATCTTGCTCTGATTTGAGAGTAAAGCAAACAAATAAGAAAAATAACAGAATAAAAACCGAAAAACTAAATAACATTTCAAACTTGGTACTTCTTGCCTCTAAATTAATGTAACACTGTGTGCATGGAGTTTAAGATGTTATTATGACTTGTATATAATATTAGTAGAGGCCAAAGCAATTAGTTAGACAGGGAATCATATCAAAATTTAAATTTGACTAGCTACATAAATTTGAAGAGCTTCAATGAGGAATCATGGTCAATGAGGATTCATATGGCCGAGCCCAACTTGTTTCAACTGAGGCATAGTTGTTATTGTTTACATAAATTTGAATTCTTGAAAGCTGTGAAAATAATTTTCCATATAATTGTCACCAAAGTTTAAATTTGAGCAGCCAAATAAGAGAAAAGAGTGTCATACAAACTGGGAATGGAGGAACAGAATAAAACTCACCTTTCATAATTTGCCGTTGAAGACCGACAACGCCATAATTATCAAGACCTGTTGCTCTGCTCATAGCATCCACAGGCTTTATTTCTGGTCCAAGCAAACTGTCCCTATTCGCGAAGCTTGACATGTTCAATGTGGAAGCCATTTGAGATACTTTCGATTTCAAATTTGCAAGCATATCCTTGCGACGGTTCATCTCTTTCTCTGACCTACATACAGGAGAGTGCGCTAAAAAAAACACATACAGAAGGCAACATAGCAGTAGTAACAGAATACATCAGTTTATTCGAATCTATATATGGACGGTGCAGCATGCAAACAAACTTTATAGGGACTTTTGAAAGAGACATCTGTTTGCACTGTTAAGTCAGATTGCAGAAGAGAGTCTCCACATTCTGAATTACCATATAGACAATTCACATAAAACTTATTGCATAAACCAACCTAAAGTTTTATTTCAGCTATTCATCTCCATGGAACTCTCTATATTTCAACTAAATGTGTTCTAGAAATTTATAAGATTATCAAGGAAAAAAGGAAAATTATACTTTTTACTGTTTATTAGTTGGCACTTAAGGTATGGCCCAACCACGAGGCTGAAAATTCAGTAGTATTAAGTTCATGCTTGATTTAGGGGGTGTTTGGATTGGTTATTTTAAGTAGCTTATAAGCTAAAAGCCATAAGTTGGTCATATCCAACATTTTTCTTTAAGCTTATTTTTCTACTATTTTAGCCTAAAAGGAAGTGCTTAAAAGCACTTTTAGTCTTTCCAAAACACCTCCTTACTTAGCTTTCAGTAATAAAATATAAGACCCTAGGAAACTTTGATTGAAAATATGTGCTCCATTGGGCATAAAAGTCTTAGAAAATGAAAATCAAATTGAAATGTCATTTCTAAACAAAATTCAATCAGAAACACATTCAACTAAAGTTCAATATCATGAAAGAAATACATTTCTTCTTTTTTTTTTTTGGTCTCCCCCTCCCCCCCCCC
>NW_006239000.1:1577851-1615465 GCF_000226075.1 Solanum tuberosum
GTCCCCCCCCCCCCCCCCCCCCCCCGTGTCCGGAGCCCGCATTGGAGCCCCAACTAAATACATATCAAGACAGATAAAACACAACAATCAGTAGTTGTTTTAGGAACATTAGAAAATTAACCAAAAAGCATGTCAACAGGCGGGTTTCTTTCCGCAGCACTCTATTCTTATACAATAGATTTACACCCATGATATAAAACACTCAATTTAATCACTGGAGTTATACATTACCATTGCAGCCACACAATGAGAGAATCAGATAAAGAACACTCACAAAGGCTGCTTTCCAGGAAGCTTCGACAGGATAGACTGTAAGTTATCAAGTCTAGTTCCTAATATAGTAATCTTCCTCCTTATAGCGGATGAATGACGCTGTGCTTCTGGGCCCGAAGCAGGCAATGAACTCCTTTCAGATATCATGTTAGTGATATCATCCGCGAGTTTCAGTCCTTCGTTATACTCCCGGATCCATGAGTCTCCAGAAGAAGCCATTACCTGAAGAGACATTAGACAGAAATACACTAATTTCTGCACATTGACTGCATCTCAAATTATTTTTTTTGAAAAATGTAATGAGAATTGTAATCCTTTACGCTTCTTTTCCATCATTAGAAGTGCTTCGTGGATGGTCCACCAAAACAAAAATATGGATAGTAAAAAACCACATAAAAACAAAGGGTAAGGAGATATTAAATGAAATCTGGAACAGAACTTCACTTTCTCATATGATGTACAACACCATCCACATCCAACAACTTAGTCCAAATATAACGAAAAACAAGAGGAACATCACAATTTCAGTTTGATGTGAGATCAAATTATCCTTGACTTCCCAACTAAGTAGAACTGCACCTCCTCCACCAACCATCCACAAAAGAAAAAGAACTTCAAGCACCATAAAGAATAAAAAGGAGAAAAAATAAAAACCAGAAATGTGACCTTGAAGTTTGCAATGCATTTATTCCTTCCTACACAACTAGATACTAGTATAGCCAATAGAATGATGATATATTGCGATACATTCTAAAAAACATACCTAATTTTTGGTCATATTATTTTTGTATGTGAATCAATTATTACAACAAGAAATACTAAAACAGCAACCAACTTATTCTGATGAAATGCCATAATTTCTTCGCTGTCTTCTAGCTAATCTAATTCCAATACGAAATGTGAAACTCAACAACAAAATTAGCTCAATTGCGAAAAAATGTGGCTACAATTATATGAAACAGCTAGTGTGAAACTGAGCTACAAAAATTAACTTAAATAACAGCCAAACAAAGTAAAAGGCAGCTAGAATTACACGAAACAGCAAAAAAATCCCAAAGCTCACCCAATCCAGAACCCTAATTCTTCATTTGCAAAAGTATAAAAGAGCAAAAATCAATACGCTACGTAATTATAGTCAAAAACACCACAATCTCTGCCGAATTACGGATGATTGAATTCCATCCGAGTTCATCACTTGAAAAAATTCAAAAAAAAAAAAAGCAAAATTATTGAAATGATCGCACATAGGTCAAGTGAGAAAGAGTTATAATTACCTCTTTCTGATCTGAATTTGCGGTGGCGATGGTGGAATTGTGAGAGAATTGTTGAGAGAGAAACGGCGAGTCGGAATAATTTTAAAGGAGACGTGCCACTAACTTTACCGGCAAAGTTTGTCCAGCTCCATTGTCCTCTTGGTTATTGTCTACACGCGCAATTATTGAAACCACTTTTAACTTTTACCATTAATTAAAAGAGAATAAGAAAAATAAAACTACTTAATTAAGAATATTTGGCTAAGCTTATGTACACTCATTTTAATTTATATAAGTATTTTTTATTTAGGTATTTAACAAATATTAGAAGTATTAACATTGAGAATAGTGTTACAACACTCGTCTACTTATTTTCTATTCCAATTCTCGACCTCGAAACTTTTTTAGCTAGGGTCATGTCCCATTAAGCTAAAGTTGTGATGTAGCTTGTCATGTCTAATCATCGCGTCTGAGTTCTTCTTCGGCTTATCTCTACCTTTCTTAACTCCTGCTACAATCAAGATCTCACACCTTCTTACTGGTACAATAAGCTAAAGTTGTGTTGTGATGTGTCATATCTTTGCGCTTCAATTCTTCGTCGGTCTAAATCTACATTTCTTAACTACCGGTATAATCAACCTCTCACACCTCCTCTCACGTGCCCAAAACATCTTAGTTTCGTTTTTCTCATCTTATCCATCACGACCTTATCTTGCATACTCTTTGTTCCTAGTCATCCTTCATATTATACCCACTAATGTATATGAGCATCCTCATCTCTGCTACATTCAGCTTCTGGATGTGGACATTCATGACTGACAACATTTTGTCTCATATAAGAACGTTGCTCTAATCACTGCTCAATAGAACTTACCTTTTCTCTTATGCGGTTGCATTAGGGGTCATGTAGGATGGTTAAGCCCGGAAAAGAATTGATACTTTGGTTAGTCAACACATCTTCATATTGTCTTTGAGTTTTGACGACATAGTCTTATCGCATAGTACCTCAGAGGTAAGTCTCCATTTTGCTCATCCTGCGCTAATATGATATACTACATCATCATCAATCTCCCAATTTCCTAATCATCATTTCGCTCATCCTGCGTTAATAGGATATGCGACATCATCATCAATCCACCCATTTCCTACGTTTGATTTTTATTTTTTTTGTATTTTACGTAAGAATTTCGATTCATATATTTTTCTGAAAAAGTTCTAAGCTAAAGATTGATGAATAGTCCAAAAGGCGACTATTGTCAATTCCTCCTCCCTATTAGAATATGTAATCGTTGTAACATTCAGAATAATCTATTCGAGAAAATTTGACAAAAATGACTCTTGGGTTTGGAGAAAGTTCACAATCTTCAAAACATACTCACGAGTCGTTGTAATTCTTTAAATTTGTAACAAATAAACAATCTTGATCTAAGTCAATTATGTAACAAGCTATAACGGTTAACTTTTACGAGACTTGTGGAACAATGTAACTAAAGACACATAAAATTTTCGTCAAATTTCAAAAAATGCAATATCACAAAAGGCTATAACATACCTCAAAACTAGAAAATAGAAACAAAAATTACTGCAGCAGATTCCAGAAATAGATTAAAAAACAATGCAAATCCTTTCCATTAAATATGTAATATTACGTGAGTTTAACACACTTTTCTCAAGATACTGTTTAATAATATAGCCCCATTTAAAGTTTAGGACTTTTTCCCTTATCACTATTTATAAATCTAGCCAGATTTGGTGCATGAACTACATAAACTAAATTATTTTATCCTATCCCTATTATTATTATTATTGAAATATACAAAAACGAAACTACAAAAGCAAGAGACAAACGATGTTACTTTTATCTCATTTCACTAGTTTTCAAAAAATAAACCATTTTATTGTCTTTCTATTCTAGCCATTCATTTTTCTTTTGGCCCTCAAGACAATGGAATCTTTGTTTTTCCAAACCATTCATCTTATAAATTATTGTGTAAATTAATATATATATATATATATATATATATTATGAGTCGAAAATCTATGAGAATCAATTTTTCTATTCTATAAAATAGAGATAATGCATGTGAGTATATTTTATTCTATCCAAATCTCATCTAAGGGATTAGATTAAATTTATTGTTATTGTATTCATTATGAATTAGTAAGTTACGTATTTGATCGGACTCAATATATTTAGTTAAATTTATGTATTATTTAAGATTTTTCAAGAAAAAAATCGAATCATAAGCTGCAAATTTTGGTCCACTTAGGATGATTGTGTACCATATACATTGGGGCAAATGAGTAAATAAGTAAAAAAAGGAAAAAGAAAAAGAGAAAAAAAACAAGTAAAAGTAGAGAGCGGCAAGGCGGCAACACCGCGAATCGCGAAAACCCGGCACTCGACGGCGCAGC
The DNA here is from genome assembly GCF_000226075.1 of Solanum tuberosum. Lineage (NCBI taxonomy): Eukaryota > Viridiplantae > Streptophyta > Magnoliopsida > Solanales > Solanaceae > Solanum > Solanum tuberosum. The sequence goes on from NW_006239000.1 coordinate 1,581,793, forward strand.
GGAGAAGAGAGCATTCTCTTCAGCTGCTACTACTCATATGCTCTTCAATCGGAGAAGTTAGTAGTAGTAGATTTCGGTTACGGAGCTCGCCGGTGATTTTGAGGAAGAGAAAGCAACACTAAGTTCGAAGATGTCAGACCTAGATAGGCAAATTGAGCAGCTCAAGAGATGCGAGCCGTTAAAGGAATCTGAAGTTAAGGCTCTTTGTCTGAAAGCTATGGAAATCCTTGTTGAAGAAAGCAATGTGCAGAGAGTCGACGCGCCTGTCACTGTAAGTCGAATTAAAAACCCTACGTTGAAGTTGATATGGAAAGGCGAAGATAGATTTTGACTTGGTTCGATATACTGAGCTGAGGTTTGAGCTTACTTGTCAAATGAGGGAATTGATGTATTTATTCTCTCAATTTTTTTGCCGGATTCAGTCTAGGTTAACTCTTAGTCCAATTAAAACCTTACGTGGGAGTGATATAGGAGGAAGGAATCGAGATTTTGACTTGCTTCAATATACTGTAGCATAAATACCGAGCAGAAGTGTGAGTATACTTGCCAAATGGGGAGTTGATGTATTTATTCTCTCAATTGTTTTGCTGGATTCAGTCTAGGTTAAGTGTTGGTGAGGTAGAATTTTTATCTGCCAGTGTTCCAGCTTTTCTGGACTCAATTCCGCCATGAAAGTGATTTCGTGTCAAACGACTTGATAGTTAGAGTCGTTACTTGTTTATACTGGATTTTAGCAATACTGCAAACAATTAAGGAAAATAGTTTGGACATTTGGATGTTTTTTTTTTTTTGATAAAGTAAGTGGTTTTAATAACAGCATCAAGAAGATGCTAGAATTACAAGATATGGCATTGGATGCCCTTTTTTTGATTTGATAGGTTTGAGAAATTGGAATTTTTTGTATGGATTTTTCCTTTGTTGTTCTGCTGATTATGTTTGATTTAGAGGTCCCTCTTGGGGATGGACATGTTATTTGTATTTGTCGGAACTCAAAAGTTCAGAGAATTAATGCAGATAAATGTGTAGAACATATCTAGATTAGTTTTATATGTCTAGGTTAATTGTATATAATATTTTTAATTATTGTGTCATAACTAGAGGAATCACGTTTATTAGGAAGGTACCTTAAAGTTCCCGGGGCACAACTCTAAATAAGGAGCTCCATTATATGTTGTTCAGCACTTGGTTCAATAAGAATCTGACCTACCATCTACTATACTCTCTAGAGATAATAACTTCTTCCTACCTCACGTGAGTCACACTAGCAGTTGGCCGAAGTTTCTCTCTGTGTAGTGTTAATATTCCTGTTTATTTGTCGTTACTGTTTTGTCAGCATCATACCTTCTTTCGGGCTACTGTTTCATTGACGTCACATTGTATTTGTATCTATCATTGGTGTTTCCTCAGTCTTACCTAATTATGAAATCAGGAGTTTGTGTCATTAAGATGAAGACAACAAAGAACACCTCATTCTTAAATAGTCTGTTTTTGGTGCACTCAGATGTGAAAATAGAAAGTTTAATTTCATTGGTGCATCTGTAGCTCACGTTTCATGCATCATCAATTGTCTAGGATTGGTGACACTAATCAGTTAAACCTGTCTGTTGAGGGCTGATATTATTACTCCACGTCAGCTGAACTTGTCGAGCCAGTAGTCCATCTCGCCAAGTCAATGCTACACATGTCATTGCCCAAGCAGTACCATGTTAGTATTGCCTAGTTAGCTCTGTGGATTGTAATGATATGGTCCAATTGATAGTATTTTGTTTTGTCAGCGATTTGATTAAGCTGGCTGCACGATATTTCACGTTTAGCCATGACTCTTGTATTCATGGTGGCATCACGATCCAGTTAATAAGTTTCAGGATAATGTGAATTCAATTTTACTTTCACCCTTACTTTGGTGACAATATTCAAAAGAATGTTGTGGCAACAATAACTTTCTTGTTGTATTTGACTTGGCTTTCCAGTCTTGATTTGCAAACACGAGTTGCTTCATCATCTTGAATTTGAAGGTGAAAGTTAAGAGAATTAGTTAGAATGTGTCCTGGGTTATTTTATATGTTTAGGTTAGTTGTGTAAAACATCATCTTTTGATAAATGAAGTAACTTTTTTTACACATTTAAATTTAGTAATTTTTATTAATAGGACCAAGAGGGTGTTAGCTTTACAAAAATATATTACAGGTGATTGTGTAGAATGTTAATAAAATATTCTTATTCTTTTTGTTAGCAATCTTGAAGATTATGAAGGTTTCGTTGTTTCATGTAGTCTAAACACTCTTTTTTTGGGATCAAGTATAGCTTATTACTTATTAATACGGTCATTTCATTAATGATTGTGCTTAGATGATCTTGAAACTGAGGAAGTATCACTCTTTCATGTGACCTTAACAACACTCTTCTTTTTTTTTTCCCCGGAGACTAAGTATAACCTAAACTTGTCACGAGCTATTGCATAGGTGGTGCAACACTTAAATCTATATGAGCTCCTCTTTTCACTGAAATTGCTTCTTTATATATTATGCAGTACTGGTTGAGGTTGGAACAATGTTATTATAGTTTTCCTTCTGGAAGTTGGAGGATATTCATGAGAGGCTCATATGTGATACTATTCCACTTTTTGTTAATTAGTTGTTTGTTCCGGAGAAAATTCAATCAGCATTTATCTTATTCTGCCCAGTGAATGATATATCTGCCAACAGTTTGTGATGTAGAAGTATTTGTCATTTCTCTTGTCATGACACCAACTGGCTTGGGATTCCACAACTAGCTCTGAGTTGAGGCTTAGTTGTTATTGTTATTGCTGCTTACTGGGGTCCATCCTGGGTTCTGGCGGAGTATATTAGACCACACCTGTTGGATTTAGAGGGCTCACAAATTTGGTTAGGGTCCAGAATGTCTAGAAAGAAAGAAGCAAAATATGAGTGTAGAGAATTTGCTACGGATGACGGACAATCACCAATAGATTGCATTGGATTGTGGAGTCTCCTGGGATATATATTGAAATGTGTAATATTGACTTGTGAAATTGTAAAAGCTACAGGAGGGAACAGATTACCCGTAAATTCTTATTCATTTAATTGGCTATTTGGCCTTATCATTTGCAGATGACATTCTTACGTGCTATGTTTGCTTTGTAGTTATTTCATGCGAGTTCCACTTATGTACGTTCTGGTATTGCTTGAAATCTGTTTCAGCTATTATTTTCTTGTGTGTGTAGATATGTGGTGATATCCATGGGCAATTTTATGACATGAAAGAGCTATTCAAAGTGGGAGGTGATTGCCCAAAGACAAATTACTTGTTTCTCGGGGATTTTGTTGATAGAGGATTTTACTCCGTCGAGACATTTCTTCTTCTACTAGCTCTTAAGGTATTTTATGTTTCTAACTGTCACTTCCTGTGATATCAGGTACATATACATATTCTTGCAAGTTTTATCTTATTGGTTAGACTTGGAATTATTCTTGAACCCACATGCTATAGCATTTACTGTTGAAAGTTGGTTATATGAATATTTCTAGTCCCTGCAGTTTTTTGTTTCCTTTGTAAAACAGATGTTTTAAAACAAATAACATTTCAAGGAACTACCGTTGCATACACTGTGCAATCTGAGATTAAGCATTCCAGCCTGTGTTTGCTTCATGTTTTTTTCTAAATTGTGTAATGGAATAGAAGTGGAATTTATTTTGATTGGAAACAAAATAGATGAATTGGATTCATTTAAACTTTCATATTGTACGGGATAACTACAGTCTACATGTGCTTGCTTTTGTTGTACGTCTTTGCCACATTGAGTTCCCTTAAATTCTTGAGTACAAGGCGAATAAGCTTATAATGATATCGCTGTTGAATTTCTTTATCAGTAATAAAAAAATATCTCAGTTGCTTTTTGAAGGAAGAAATTGACATTACAATTGTTTAGATCATTATCAACTTTAAGGACTCCCCCACCCCACCCCACCCGACATGAGGATGTGATCTGACAGTTTTTTTTTAAATGTTAGTATCCATATGATGCTCTAACTTTTGAGATCCAGAATAAATTGTTGCATGAGACTGATGTTTTTTTGTTTTTATGGAATAGCACACTAGATAAAACACATTATGACAGTTTGCTTCTTGAAGTTCTTATAAAGTCGACTTCAGTACCATCTCTGTCACATGTTATTCATTTACCTTGCTTGTTGTTTCTGTGCATGCTTCCCCCACTGTTTTCATCTTTGCCTTCTGTTGCTGATTTCCACTTGACTCTGCTTCGTCCTAAATTGATGTCACTTTGGAAAATAACTGGCTCGTCCATTTCTTGTTAAAAATATCTTTGCTTCAATGTACTAAGTTTTTTTGTGCCTTTCCTTGTTGAGTTGCATATAGTAGATTACTAGATTTCATATCCACATTCATGTCTGTTACTCAACATGTTGCCTTTTCCCTTTTAATTAATGGAAAAAGAAAATAATTGGTAATGCATAATCAGGTGAGATATCCCGATCGGATCACTCTTATCAGAGGTAACCATGAGAGCCGCCAGATCACACAGGTTGGTCCTTCATTTTCTCTACCAACAGCTTATAACTTATTATATGATCTTATTCTCTTCAAAATTTCCAGGTATATGGATTCTATGATGAGTGCCTACGGAAGTATGGTTCAGTAAATGTTTGGAGATATTGCACGGATATATTTGACTATTTAAGGTTTGCTACTTTATTCTAGTAACGTCTGAAATTGGGGAACCAACCTGATATGTCTGATGCATTTATATTAGATCCACTGCTTTCTAGTTTGACACACAACCTCTCCTCTGTCATGGGTCCCTTGTCCGCTTGCATGGCATGCTTTCGGACATTGGTATTCTGCATGTCCTCTTTTCTCTCTCCAATAGTGTCCATGTATGACTGTGTGAACAAGTCATGGTACATTTACATTTGGTAGTACTAAACTTCTATTACTTGTCTTGATCATTATGCAGCTTATCCGCTCTTATTGAGAATAAGATATTCTCTGTTCATGGTGGTCTCTCTCCTACAATATCTACATTAGACCAGGTTTGGAACTAGTCTCTGACTCTGTTGCTTGAACTTTTACTTGTGATGTAATGCATTGACATCATCATGTCTATCTCAGATACGAACTATTGATCGGAAGCAAGAAGTTCCTCACGAGGGTGCCATGTGTGACCTACTATGGTCAGATCCAGAGGACATCGTTGATGGATGGGGATTGAGTCCTCGTGGTGCAGGTTTCCTCTTTGGTGGCAGTGTTGTCACTTCATTTAACCATACAAATAACATAGACTACATATGCCGTGCACATCAGTTAGTAATGGAAGGATATAAATGGATGTTCAATAATCAGATAGTTACAGTCTGGTCTGCTCCGAACTACTGTTACAGGTCAGTTAAGTCACAGGGTTAGTTTGTAATTTGTTCTTCCTTTACTGTCATCTTCCTCTTTTCTTTGGTCAGAGGTATCTTTGTTTCAAGTATTTTGGAATAAAATAATTTGTAATCATCTGAATACATTGCAGATGTGGAAATGTTGCAGCAATTCTTGAGCTAGACGAGAATCTTACTAAGCAGTTCCGTGTGTTTGAAGCTGCTCCTCAGGTACATATGCTTCTTTCTAGTTTGTCATGTTTGGTGAATGAGGAATATGTTATTAATTTATTAACATGCTATTTTCACTCGCAATGGTTAAACAGAAATTCCACATCCCATCGTCCTATATATTTCTTTCATTAGTGAGGCATTTATAAACATAACAAAATGCAGTGCACGGAGAAGTGGCAAGGTACAGGGCATAGAAATACTGGAACTGTCCAAATAGAATCTGCCTATTATAAAAATGGAACTATTGGAAGAGAACAAAAAACCTCATTACACACTGTACCAATGTCCATCCAGGCTGTCCAGCAAATGTGTCCCCCCCCTTCCATGAAAGGACTTTTTAACCATCTAAGAATACCTTCTGAATATCACGTCACTGAAAATGTTTACATTGAATCCGCTCGGGCTATTAATAGAAGTTCAAATTCATTAGTGGGGAGGTGACTCACATGCATCTTATCGAGGACATGACCCTAGATAGAAGGATATGGAGGTCAGGTATTAGGGTAGAGGGTTAATAGGTAGTTGATTGTTGTCTAGTTTCCATTATCAATAGTATTTTTAATACTCTCCTACTATCGAAGTCTTCGGTTTTATATTGTTGCTTCCTTTGCTTCAGTTATCGTATTAATTGTTTGTTGCTATTCTTTCCCCCATTATTTTCGACATGTCTTCTTCACTACTGTATTTCCTTTTCATACTGATTTTGGTATGCTTTATTTGTACTGAGGGTCCATCGAAAAGGGCCTATGTATATGGAGTTATGAATAGAGAATGAAGTTATGGTCTATCTCTTTCTTTCTTGCCAAAAGAAGAATGAAGTTATGATCTGGTGATAGGCATCCATGTCGAGAAAAATATATGTTGTTCTTTACCAATAACTTATCAACATATACATTGTTCTTTACTAGTATGGGCTGAGATAGGCACACAGTTACTTGTATACCAGGATGTCTGTGTGACTCTTCCGCGCAATCTTACATTTGTATAATTTTTGGTGAAATGCAGGAATCAAGAGGAGCACCTGCTAAAAAGCCTCCACCAGATTACTTCCTGTAAGACGACACAAATGATTCAATTTTTGCCATCAATATACCCCTATTGTCGACAATATGGTTGTGTAGAGCAGATGCAGGAGTTGCTCTCACACGATTCATTTTGGTAGAAAGGCTTCTTGGTTTACAGAAAGAATGGTACCGTTGTTGGGGTTTCTAAGATTACTGAGGATCTGAATGCATGTCGCCCATTTTGAAATCTCATACATGTTATTTTTTCCTTGTAATGGTGGTGTGTGTAATAGAATGGTGGGACATTGAAGTGAAAGTTGCAATTATGAGGCAACTTCGCACCCTTTTTTGAGCATCTTTTTACATCTGGACTTTGGTAAATCAGTAAATGTTTCTTTGGCCCATGTTTGCATAAAAAACATGTATGGTCATATTGTTGTGTTTGTATCAATCAAGAGATATTTCGTGGAACCAAAAAGACCATGAAATATCTAATTTGTCCCAAAATGAAAGATGTTATGCTATTTTTAGAAAATGAAACAGAGGTAACAGATTGAATAGAAGTCGTACACGTAGCCATTAATATACGAAAGAATTGTCGATAACTGTTCTAAAGTCGACAGAAAGCATGGAACACCTGATTAACCTTAACTTATGGTTATAATGTCAAAAACAAACAGTTCTTAAAAGAGAATTGTTGCGGAGCTTAATTAGACCTTTATAGCTAAAGCGATTTAAAGTTTTCTGCAACTTAACCTATAATAATACGTAGGATTTCTGCAACTTAACCTATAATAATAGGTAGAATTGTGGTGGAGTTGTAAGTGACCCGCACATCCACTAGTCTTTCAAGTATCAATCCAGTAGCAGTATTAAGTTCAAAACTTCTTATATATATGAAACTCCAGGATATTAAATGTTGATGAATTTAACACGTAAAAGTTTCATAAAAAAGCCAAAGAAGAAAAAGTACAATTTACAAATGTTTGGTTATATTGATAACAACTAATTCTAAATCTGCCTATTGAGTATAATCTTTACACGTTATTACGTGACTTATCCACTAAAGAATATAGTACATTTATTAGCAACCTGCCAAAATAAATCATGTGCAAGAAGCAAACTTCTAATTTTAATTTTTTAATCGTAGTGTTTAGGCTAGCTCTCTCATCACGAAATACTTGCCTATATTTAACCTGAAGGTCAATAACTTCAATCACTTCATTGACTACTCGGCAAACTCGTGGTTAAATAAACACAATTATTTTAAGTACCAACTATCTCTATTGCTTTCAATATTCAAAACCCAAATGTAATTATCTCTTGGTTGACAATCCAATCATTTCTTCAAATCAAAGCTCACTCTCTAATCTTCAACTTCATTGATCTCAATTTCTTCAATAAAATCCAAAAAATTCTCAATCTACTGAGTCTGCCTTCAAGAATTTCCATGGCAGGCTCAGTTTCCTTCTTCTTTTTTCTATCTTTACTCTTTATTTCAAGTATCCATGTTGAATCCAATGAAGAAGGGTACATATCATTGGATATATCAAATAAAGGTCTTGATTTTATGAAGGAATTTCTAGTAGAAATGGCGGAAACTTCATTAGTTCCACTTGACCTACCTAAAATTGAGAAATCAAAGCATATTCCTATTATTGGTACAGTTCATATGGTTCTTTCGAATATCAGTATTGATAATATTCATGTGATTTCTTCGACTGTGAAAGCTGGTGATACGGGAATTGTTATTAGTGTTTCTGGTGCTTATGCGAATATGACCATGAATTGGGAATATTCATATTCGACTTGGTTGTTTCCTATTCCTATTACAGATAATGGAAAAGCTTCTATTCAGGTAAAATCTCGAAAATTGATGTGAAATTCTTGCTGTTATTAGCTTAAAATAGATTAAAAATGATGTCTTTATGGTCATATATGAACTTCGATTGCATTCAAGGGTGTGGCCTAGTGGTCAATGAAGTTTGTTGAGCACCTTGAGGTCTCAGATTCAAATCCCAATAAGTAGTCTTGGTAGACAGAGTTACGTGGTATTTGTAACTGGCGCGAGGTGATAGATATCTCATGAAATTAGTGGAGGTGCACACAAGCTAAGCTAGCCCGGACACCACAGTTATCAAAAAAATAAGATAAGTATGAACATCGATTCTTTTTTTACTTAATTGGGTCAGAATTTAGCAAGCTGCTATTGTAAAATGGACAACAAGTTCACTAACTTTAGAAACCAGTTACCCAAACAAGAACTCAACTTAAGTACTTAATGTGCTAAAAACATTAGGGGATATTTTTCCATATGCCCAAACCTTGGTGGACAAAGCTACTTGGTACTTGTGCTAAGGTAGCAGGTACCCCGTTGAACTAGTTGAGGTGCGCAAGCTCAAAAAAAATGAATGTGTTTGTGTGTGGCACAAATAAGTATCAGATTACTTTGAAGCTGCAAGAAAAGAGACTTCTACAGAAGCCAAAACTTGAACCATATAGTTGCAATTCTATCTTGTTTGTATTAGACAAATGAGGAGCACAGCCACAGATGTGCAAGCTTTTGTGACTGTAGAACAGTTAACTTTATGACGTCTCAATATCCATTTCACTTCATTGGGATCTATACTTTTCGAGTACTCAATAATTTGTATTTTTAAGACAAAGGATTCTTTAACACTGAAGGTTATCTATGATTTCTACTAACATACAAATCTTTGTTCAACTAAAAAGACTCCTTGGAAACACCAACCTTAACGTAAGGTAGCAACATGACTAATCAATAATTTGGACTTGTTAGATATTGCCTATGTGAGTCTTTTGTGAAGCTTTAGGGATGTTCACTTCTTAAAATATCCTATACGCATGGGCAGGGGAACTAACTTACCGCCTGTTGTAATCTCAAGGACACCATGTCTAGATTTCCTTTGCATATTTTCTCCTTATATCATCATAGTTAAATCTGATAGTCTGTATATTTGTTCACATTTTTTGTTTGTCATTTATAGTTGTCTACTTTTTTCATTGTTCAATGCTTGTGAATGCTATAGATAATAAATAAATGTTTCTTTTCCTAAAGGTTGAAGGTATGGACATTGGAATTTCTTTCAATCTGACGAATGTCCAAGGATCTCTTATGCTATCTCCCCTGGACTGTGGATGTTCAGTGAAAGATATATTTATAAAGTTGGATGGTGGAGCATCCTGGCTATATCAAGGGTACCATTTTTTTTCTATTTGAAGAACTATCTCTCAAGCCTCACACATCTCTCACAGCACACTCCCTCCCCCAAAGAAATGGTAGATACTTTGATGTCTGATGTGCCATGGGCAATGCATAAATAAACTGTTATTGAATCTCACTAACTGGAATTTGCATCAGTTCTTTTTTGCAAGCATGTGACAAAAACTTACTAAGATATTCACCTGATTAAAAAAAAAGTAAGATACCTCAAAATTTGTATTTTGTAAGGCATTAGGTTGCATTGGAACATTGCTTATTTGGGACTCTTATATCTATCTCTGAAAATGCCTGCCTTCTGGAAAGAATACTATTTTCTGAGTTATACACGTGTGGCATCTTAAATATGCTTCCGAGAGGTAAAGTTTCTTCATATATCATATCCTCACCATCCTTTGTGACAGTTCTGATATTTTACATGAAAATATATCCCGTGCATTAAGTTTGCTTCCTCGATGGCTTTTACTAGCATCATTATGATATCCCTCTTTTATTTTCAGGTTAATTGACGCTTTTGAAGGTAGATTATCTTCTGCCGTAGAAAACGCTGTTTCAAAGAAGTTGAGAGAAGGAATTGTGAAGCTTGATTCTTTATTGCAGTCCCTACCAAAGGAAATTCCAATAAGAAATATTGCTGCTTTAAATGTCACCTTTGTTGGTGACCCACAATTTCGAGACTCGTCTCTTGTTCTTTCAATTAATGGGTTAATTAGTGCCAAGGAAGCATACACAGCACCTCCTTACCATCACTTATTTGCGTCTCTAGAACACTTATTAGCGTCAATTCCTTTGAAGGATCTGGCAAGCATGGTTACTATTTCCTTGAATGAAAAAGTTTTAGCGTCTGCATCATCTATTTACTATGATGTAAGTACTTCAGCTATTCTTTCCAAGTGAATCAATGCATAACTAGAAGAATATTGATTATTTTTCTAGCAGCTACCCCTTGACCTTTAAATTAATACATGCATTGTTCCATGTCTGAATTTGATCATTTAACATGCCTTGTTCTAATATTTTCTATGAAAATTAGTTAACAGTGTACTCAATGTTAAGTGCCCCTTTGGAGTATTATATGGCACGACTTGTATCTAATAGCTGCTATCTGTTCAGGCCAATAAAATGCACTGGATTATTGACAAAGTACCCGAACAGTCCTTGTTAAACACAGCTGGATGGAGGTTCATTGTCCCACAACTTTACAGGCGATATCCAAATGCTGACATGAATCTGAATGTTTCCATTTATTCTCCACCCCATCTGATAATTAGAGAACATCAGATTGATCTGACGGTTCATGCAGATGTCGTTATCAATGTTTTGAATTCAGGTGAAGTGACACCAGTTGCATGCTTTTCAACGGTAAGCTTTGAAAAAGGATCAACTCTAGCATATTATTACCCATTTTCTTGCAGTCGTTAGCTTTTTGCCATTCATTATCACTCTCTCTGGAAATTGATATCACTCTGATGAAACCTCCTTTAAGCGTGGAAGAAGAGACTGAAAGGTTGAAACTAAAAGTAAACTGAGCTTCTTATGATTTAAGCTGGTTAATTAAGCAATGCATACTTCTTAGCTTTATATTTATCACAGGGACATGTTTATATTAAAATTATATCCCAATTTATTGTGTCTCAACTCTTTATCAATTAAATTCATTAGGATCTATCTTTATTCTTTAAAACCCTTGGCATGAAAATCATCCAGCGTTTGATATTTTGTATTGGCTTGTATTGAGAACGCGCAATACATATCTGAAACTAAGTTTTCATCCCGTTTGGTGTCTTAATTATAAGTGGAACTTTGCATATTCAACAGAAGAAAACTTGTCATGGGACTGCTGTAAGAGGCAAAAAGTAAAAAGTTTGTGTTGCTACCTGTAAAGAATTGGATTAGTCTTTCATCCATTCTTGGAGATGCTGAAAACATTTGCTGTGAACATTATTTAACATGTTTTATGAAGGCATTTAACCTCACTTGTCATCTTTTAAATCCTGGTTCTATCAAAGCCTTACACATGAATTTTCGCCCTCCCGATTGCAGGCAGTCAGTGGTTCAGCTTCTCCATGGATTTCCAACAATAATCTGGGAGGAAGTATTGGATTAGATGAACTCTCTTTATCTTTGAAATGGAGTAAAATTGGCAATTTGCATGTGAGTCTAGTCCGGGTATGTCTTCAGTTCACAGTGTTCTATTTTCCAGTTCGTTATGTTTTCAACTAAGAATGCAGCCCTGCTGCACTTAAACTGTTAATTCCAGTTCGTTGCTGGTACCTTTTTGAGTCATGAAGTTCATTTAAAAGCGTTCTAATCTCATAGTGCTGAGATAGAAAAGCATTTAACAAATGGTCATCTACACTCATCGGCAGTGTATCATTGATGTTAATTACCACTATCTTGCTTGCTTATTGCTGTAACCCCTTGTCTCTTTATATGCACCTCAAACGTCACAAGTAATACTATATGTGCTGCTTTAAACATTGCATCAATTGGACCTCTTTGTTATGGTTTTATTTATTCATCTCAAACAACTGCTAGACTTTATAGCTGTGTGTCTGCATAAATGGAATTAACGATTAGCTGCATTGGCTTTCTAACTGTAGCAACATTAGCTTGATAAATATCATTTAGATATTGTTTTAGGATTTTTAATTCTGTGACAACAAAACACAGTTCCCTTCTTTAGCTGATGATTTAACTGACTGGAACCCTGAAAACTCTTGCAGGCACTGATTTCAACTGCACTGAGGACTGTGATCCTGCCATACATAAATATAAAACTTAGTAGAGGATATCTGCTGCCCACATTTCACGGCTACATGCTTCAAAATGCTAATATCCTGTGCAGTGACTCATGGATTAAGATTTCCAGTGACGTTGCGTCTGTCAATCAATTATTTATAAGTTAGTTCCTACATCATATGGTTGTGAGCTATGTTGCTTGGACCCTCTAGAATGCTGCTACAATCATGTCGAACCCTCCAAAATTGCGTAGCTTTTGGAGGATCCGATACACACCTAGCAGTATGTTTGAAGGGTCTGAACAACGTAAGTTGTGAGTTCTTCATTCCCACTGCACCAGACGTTTTACTGAAATGTAGCTTTTGGAGAATCCGATAGACAAAAATGTATACTAGGTGTAGAATGTGTTTCTTTCTTCTTTTTTATTCTTGTTGTAATTGCTATATGCATGTTGCTCATATAGCTATTGTAAATCTTTCTCTCTTGTTCTATTTATATAAATTCTCTTTATACCATGAACATATACATTCTTGTATAACAGTTTTTGACTTTATTTAATGGAAGAACATGAATATTTCAAAAATTATGTGGATGTTTTAAGTGGAAATTTGAGATTGACAGAGCCAATCATGGATGGTACATACTTCTCGACCTTGTTTCCGAGGAATAGTTAAACTAGCAACTAATGAATATTACAAGTTAGACGAGCCAATAACTCGAAGATGTTCCGTATGAATTTTGAATAAGAATCACAACCTTAACTTATTTTCACCATGATACAGACTTCTTATAGTAAAACACGAGGAGTTTCATTATCAATATGGTCATTTGAATGTAAGTCATAGCAAATCATCTCATATTTTTGTTAGCCTTTAATAAAAGCTAAAACTTGAAATGAATAGACTCCACGTATCAACCTAATTTGAGAAAAAAAATATATCCAAATTTACCCTTCTACTTTGAGTTATATTTTAAAAGTAATGTCTCACTTTGGAATTTCAATAAATATCTAGGGTAAAAATGAGATTTCCCACAACATATACAAGTAAAATAGGAGGATAATTGAATTCTCCTTTCATTTTAATTTGTTTGTCTAATTTTTATTTTTATTTTTTGTGGTTCATTCTATATTCAATTTATGCATTAGATTTAACTAATTTGGATTCGCGCCGTGTAAGACCCAATTAAGGGGGAATCTCCATGCCAAAGATTTTTTCATATTGAAGGTTTGAATCGAGACTAGTTAAAGAAGAAACAACTCTATCCATTGCGCCACATTTTGATGATTATTTGTCTAGTTTAGATTCGATACGAAAAAAGGGCATAGTTGTAAAAAGAAGTAAAATAATAGACCGAAGATTAGGGGGTATAAACAAACCGGTGCGTCTCATTAGTACCAAAAAAAAAAAACCGGCTTCTCCTTTTGCCTTCTCTCTCTCTCTACAACTATGTGTTTCTCTCTCTAAAAAAAAACTTGCTCCGATTTTTTGATAGTTAAATTGCCGAATAATTCCGCTAACAGGGACTCAATTACCCGCCAATAAGGTATAATTTTTAACTTAATTTTTCAAATTTTTCTCTCTCTAGGTTAGTTTCTCCTCTTTGTTCTCCAATGGCGTCTTACTTCTCTCTTTCTCGCAGTAGATTTAAATGGCGGAGATTGAATCAGATCGGGTATTGGAAGGATTGGGGAAGAGGAGGCTGGTAGCGGTGGATGATAGGAGGGTGACGAAGAAGGCAAGGGAGGTGGTGGATGGGAATGTGAGGGAAGTTGCTGAGATGGTGCTTGTATTATCTGCTATAGGGAAGATGAGGGGAGGTAGAGGTCCAACTGTTGCAGAGAAGGAGATGGTGGAGGAGGCTAGGGAGAGGTTAGCTGAGGTTTGTTTGAAGTTTGCGCCGAAGGATGTGTTTCCGAGTGATGGTTTTGGAAGTGTTATTGAGGATCTTGGGATTAATAAGCTGACGGAAGTGAGTGTAGGGCATTGGCAGCCTCCCAAAATGTCGATTACTGAGAAACTGCTGGCCGTGAAAAGAAAGGTATGGAAGCTTTATTTTTAGTTTGGGATACACTGTTTGTGTGAGGGGGGTTGTGTAATGGGAGATAGTCTAAAAGAATTAAATGTAGGAAGTATATGTGTAAGATGATTGCTTATTCTGTTGAATTTGTAGATTATTTAGTCTGTCTTGTTTTGGATTCATTCTATATTTTGTTAATATGAACTTTTCTGTTGAATTAGTAGATTATTTATTCTATCTTGTTTTGGATTAATTCTATAGTTTGTAAATATGAACTTTTAGAGGGGGTGTTGAAATAATTAAGCTACCCAATTGTTTTGGGATTAGGACCTTGTTTGGAGCTTGTAGTCTTCTTTGCAACTATTAGTGTAGATTCGGGGTAACTATTCCTCGTTTTTGCTTGTAAAAATAAAATAATATTGGAAGCTTGGGAGGTCTTCAACATTTGAGTTGAAGGATAATTGATAGATCAAGTGCATGCAGATTACAAAATTTGAACTTTTTGGTTAATTTGTTGCTCTTTCTCTGTAAAGTTTAGCCAGCTAGGAGTTCATGGATTTGATTAAAAGCAAGTCCAATGCTTCTCAATATAACCAATTGTAGTCAAGTCAGGCTGTTGAGTTGCATCTTAAATGTCGAACTCAGTTCCCATTTTTATCTCTTTCCTTTCTGCTTTTAGATGGAAAAGGCGCAGGAATTTTCTCTACCCTCTGCCAGCTATCCATCTCAACGGTCTCAAATAGCAGTGGGTACAGCAACTGAAAGCCATAATGCATCACAACCAAGTCATGCAGTAAATTCATCAGGCAGCTTACAACCTGCTTCACCTATGGAACGTGGGACTCCAATAAGTTCTGCATCTTTGCCTTATCAGCTGCCCACCAGTGAGGTCAGGCCTTTAATCACCGGTGGGGTGGTCTCTGGTAATCTTGTAAGGGATTCTTCTTCAGTAGCACCTCCCAGAGTTGGAAGACATCATTTCCAAATGGATGGACGGCAAAGTGGATCTTCCCATGCATTGCAAGTTCAAGGTAACCAATTTGTGTTCCTCTAAACTGTCCAAGGTGCTTCAGGATCTTTGTTTGTTAAGTGATTCCCACAATGAAGAACTTTACCAACTTGCCAGAATAAATAGGGGAACTTGTCTAAATGACGTTCAGGTTAGGTATGGAGCATAGCTTGTCTAGGTTGTACAATTTCTTCACTTAGCCCAGTACATCTTCTAGCTTCAAACAAGTAAGAAAGAACCTAGGTGATTATTAGGTCGAACATGCTTACTTATCAGCATGGTTATCATCTAGGTTCAGAGTTGACCATTGAGTGCCATTTTACAAGTAGCTTAAGTGATCTTTCATTCGACTCTAATTCATCTAGCTGTTCTCTTTTTCTTTTCAACAACACATATCCGGACCTAGTTTGCTGCTCATCCATCAAGGAAGTTGACTTTGCTAGAATTGTTTTCGCGAATGTTTTCCCTTTAAATTTTACTCTTTATTCATTTTTTCGTTCTGAACCATCTGAAGCTTATTGATTTGTAGCAACTACTGGCAATCACTCAACTGTCAGAACTCCAACTTGGTCGGTGCTACCTGCATCAGTTTCAGCAGCTCGACTTGGGGCAGATCACAAGGCGACACCACATGCAACTATTAAAATTGAGGGAGGTGCTGATGTCAGGTCAACAATGGCACTACAAGTGACAACATCTAAGCCATTTATTACTCAGAGCACATCTGGAAATTCAACAAGCACATACCCTCATTTACAAGGCACGAGCTTTATTCAGGCTCCTCCTCCGAGCAGTACGCATTCTGAAATTGGCAAGCTTGTTTACAAATTCTTACAGCCTCTGCTTCCTGAGCGGCCTGCATGGACTCTGCCATCCCGTGATTACATGAATAAGGCTTTGGCTTGTCAAATGTGCAATTCAACAATAAATGAGGTTGACAACGTACTTGTGTGTGATGCTTGTGAAAAAGGCTACCACTTAAAATGTCTCCAAACAACAAGTCAAAAAAGTGTACCTAGAGGGGAATGGCATTGTGGAAAGTGCTTGTCAATAACCAATGGCAAGCCGCTGCCCCCTAAATATGGTCGTGTGATGCGGAACATCAATTCCTCTAAAATGCCTACAATCGCAGCAATAGTTCAATCATCTCCAGATAGAAAAGCTTTTGGTCCGGATGAGAAGGTTCGTCAGTTGAAGATAATGAGGAATGGGAATGTCGCATTGCAGAATTCCACTACCAATGGCATGGCAAATAGTCTTAACCAACTACCATCTGCGCCAAAGATGCAAAATGACCAAAGAATGGGAGGAACTGATAATGTGTCCGGTAAAGGAAATGTGGAGAGTAGAGTTGCTTCTGCAGTCTGTTCCAGTAATTTGACTTTGGGAATCTGTTCAAATAATTTGGCAGTGTCTTCCAATGATAACAGTTTCTCTCCTGCTAGCTCAATGATATCTTTTGAACAGAAGGTGGTTGAAGTGAAATCTCAGCCTCCTGCAATACCTGAAACAGTTTCCATCTCATTTGATCACTCACAAGCGTTGAATCACCTGCAGGCCAATGGCCATGCACAGCTAGCTAATAGTGTAGAGATACCTTCCCAGCAGTTTCCTGGAAGTCTGTCCATGGTCAGTGATGCTAAGGAATCTAGTGCTAGAGCAGGTTTAGCTAATAGTTCAAGCGATGAATGTAAAAGAGAAAATCAAGGTGTCGGACGGACAAATCTTGTCGAAACTCCTATTGCCAGAAATGGGGATGCTGAATGTGTTAGCTCTACATCAGATCTCTTTCATAGTGTTGATTGGATTGGCGATGTGCTTCAAGTTGCAGATGAGAAGCACTATTACCAATCTTGTCGCCACAATGGGTTCATATACAATGTTCAGGAATATGCTGTTATCCGTTTTGAGGATGAGAGATTGATTCCTTCAAAGCTTCTGGTAAGAATTTGATTTCATTAGATTTTAACCAATAGCCATAAAGAAGTCATCTGATTCATAGTATTTTCTAGTCACTACTCTAGTGAATAGACCTAATTTGGTCTGACCCTTCCCCAAATCCCCACAATAATGGGAGCTTAGTGCACCCTACCCTTTAATATTGTTCCTATCTCTACTTTCATTGGAGTTATTACTGCTCCGAATTGTATATGGACTAGGTTCACCAATGATGTTTTACCCGTGTCATTTGAAGCTTCTTGTGGAGCTTATAGCCTATTTGGCCAAGCTTTTGGGAGGCCAAAAGTGCTTATTTAAAAAAAAGAGGTGTTCGGCCAAGCTTTTGGGAGAAAATAAGTGCCTTATACAAACTGCTTCCCCCTTGGAAGTACTTTTTTGACAAGCTTTTCAAAATAAGCTGATTTTAGAAGTTTGGGCTAAACAGCCTATTAGTCATTGATATGTGCATGTTTATTTTTTGAGTGCAAATTTTCTAGTTCTTGGCTCCAAGTTATCACTGGCACTTGAGCAGATGCAAATTTATACATGCATATCCTAAAGAGACAGTGCTTATGTATATATGCACGTCATTGGTTGTCCCAATTTGTGATCTTCTTTTCCTAAAGTTAAATTTTTGGACCAGCAATGATTCTTGTGATACTATTCTTGTTAGGACAATTTTCTGAGAGGAGCAATGGTGGAGAATGTTTACTCTTTGCAATAAAGTAGATGTCTGATAGTTTTTGCTTCCAAATTCATGCCTTTGATAGTCTTGCTAGCACACACACACACATATATATATATATTCTTTTGCTATGTGTCCTTGATGTTCACGTGGAGAAACCTTTTTCCCGTTCTTTTCAGGCTATGTGGGAGGATATTAAAGCAGGGAAGAAATGGGTTACTGTTAATCGGTGTTACTTTCCAAGGGACTTGCCACATGCTGTAGGCCACCCATGTAGCTTGGAAAGCAATGAGGTAAATAACATATACTGTAGGGGGTACCCATGTAGCTTCGACTGATTTTATTTTTAAATTAAAAGAGAAAAGAACAAGTGCAACTTCATTTTTATGGCTCAAAAGAAGAAAGGGTAGACGAGCTAGGCACTTAGGCTAATATGTTTGGACTTTCTTTGCTTTTGGGTCACATAGGGTGTTTCCTTCTTTCGGTCAAATTGTGAAGTGAGTGTATTTGTAATGGTTGTTCTCTTTTTGTATCTATATTCTGGCCCGTAAAAAGGGTTGCTCTCCTTTGAGTGAATTCCTTGATAAAATAGTAGAAATTTCAACCATGAAATTCAATCAAATTGACGGAAAGCCCAACAAACCTGAAGTATCAAGTAAGCATCATTGAGGTTTAAAACATTTCGAAACGTGAGGGTCATACAAATTGAAATTGAGACAATATTTCATTCTTCCTTGTGGGTAATGTTACAATTTGTGTTTGTTAGAAAGTTATAATATCACCTGGAAGATAACTTTTGTGTTTGCCATTCATCTTATTAGAAAGAAAAAAAACAAGCATTCCTAAATTTCATGTAACACTATTGACGCAGCTATTTGATTGTAGCAGAGGATCTTCCCTGAGATTCTAGTTAATTTTTTGATGGAGCCTGATCTTTTCGAGAATGAATTGCATCTTGCTTACCCACCCGCATGCTATCATACATGCTATTTTTCCACTTTAGCATGTAGGTGATAAAGTTGCATGCTATATAAGACTCACTGCTTCTTCTTCTACAGGTCTATTTGTCTAATTGTAGTACCACGGTAATGGCTGGCCAGATACAAGGTCCATGTGAAGTACTTCCTCTGAGCAAGTTTAATGAAGAAAGAGAGAGGATATCTCGCCTAGAAACAGGGCCTAATGGTGGATTACAGCCTCTCTACCTATGCAAGTATGTCAATTAATCTGCTTTGCAAATCTCTTGTTGATATGGAACAGTTCATTGGATAGTGCATGATATATATGATTCTCCTTTTTTTCTTTTACTTTGATCTGACATGAATAACTGAACGTTGTTTAGTCTCAATGGGGCATGCGTGAATTTAACTATGTTTCAAGAGTTCACTTGGTGGTAGTTTAATACGAATTCATAATCCCTGATTAGTGGCGATGCAGAAGAGATCCCCTTAAAACGCTGGAACATGATTTCGTAGTTCAAGCGTAACTTTCTTTATTATCTCTTCTGTAGAAGTGATGATTTAAATGCAGATGAAACATCTATAATGTGTGGTATAGCCTTGGAGATCCAGTTTTTCAGATGACATTTCTGGCTTTTTTATTTCATTTGTAAGTAATTTAGTCAATTTTTTATGCAGATGGATTTATGATGAATCGAAAGGGCTATTCCGTGATGTCTCATGTTGATCAAGAGTCAGATTCTATCTTCTCTGTGCTGCCATTGTTCGAATTCAGGCAAACCTTGGTATTTAAGTGGAGAAAGGCAGAATGGCTGGCTCGTTATCCATCCAATTTCGAGCAGGCGACAAAATCCTAGTATTAAAGTGGAAAGGTAGAGTAGCGGGCTCATTGCCATCGAGTTTTGAGCCAGTGACAAATCCTGGTATAAAAGTAGAAGGGTAGAGTAGTGGGCTCATTGTCCATTGAGTTTCGAATTGTGCGCGCTGATTGGTCCTCGAGATTTTTGACTAAGCTGCTTCATTCTTTTTTGTTTTGTATTTGTTTGTGCTAAAGTTTGAACATGATGTTATTCTTGAAGCTATGGGCCTATATGTCTGCTACTTAATTTGTAGTTTGATTGAAAATTCCCAGAAATTGATGTTTCTTTTGCTATTTCCCAAGCCTTAAAGACTTCAAAGAAAAGGTTAATCATAGGGTGATATAGTAATATTTTCATTCTATTTGTTGCTCAATAAGCGTGTCAAGTCAATATTGAATGAGTAAAAATTAATGGAAGGAGTACTAAGCAACATGAGTAATTATCCCAGGACGGAGCTGTATAACTCGGAAGTATCCCTATATAGTTTTTTGAGAAGGGTGTGATACTAGCACCTATCAAGCCCGACGAGCGGTCTACCGAGCTACATCCCTACCCACATGGGTCTATGCTTTTGACTTTTGAAACATCAAATTAGTCTCCTTTTTGGGTAGCAGAGAAATTTAAGGTTTCGCATTTATTGGAATCTTGTTCTCAATTCACGTTAATTATAACTCAATTCATACATATATTAGATTATATTTGAACTTTGAAGATGAAAAAAAAAAAATTAAAGAAAAGAAAAGGGGGTGTGTATTAAGTTTTAGCCATGCATTGAAGTCATCACCACAATCGTTTTATAAACCATAAAATCCGCTTCAGTTTATACGCGCTTCAATCAATTTTGTAGAATATCTGTTATTCCATTAGTTCATTTTTATTTATCTATTTTTAACATGATACACTTCTTAAAAGTCAATAAACAAAATGATAATTTTACTATATAACTCCTGATTAATATAAGTCACATAATTGAGAAATGCATTGAAACTAATTAGTACTTAATATAAGTCAATAAACAAAATGATAATATCTTTCTATTAACAAAGATATCACGTAATTCTATGCATCAAGATTTAAACAGGTGAAAGGGAATAATTAAATATTTTTATTTATGCTAAAAATTTAAATCTGAAACCTCGTGATTCTCGATCCCTAACAACTAATGCATCACCACAATTATTATGATGCTTAGGAACTCACAAATTTCTGTTGAAGATCCCCAATTTCTTCCAGTAATGGCTGCTTAATTATACAAGTCCAAAAAGTCTTTAAATTCTTCAATTATAAGTAATGTTTTTTGTGAACATCATGTGCAATGAGATGATAGACCAATAGAGTCTATCTCTACAACAATAGTGGTGACTTTAATTAATAAGTTGCTTGTAGTAAATATAAAACTACAAGAATTTTCTCTCATTTTGCCTGATAAATCCAAAACCAAAACCATCAATACCTTCCCCAGTTCAATAAATTAAATTAATTTTTCTTTAACTAATATATATGTTGGGGTGCGGACTCAGTGATGGAGTCAGGATTTTCGTTAAGGGGTGTCAATAGTTGTAGCAAAAAAAATAATTATGAGGCTAATAGGGCTAAAACATGCGACCTCAAGGAATTTTTGGAACCCCCTTAACCATTAGACTAAATCTTTAACTTGTACCAAGAGGTGTCAATACTTATATATATATTTATTAATCCAAAATTTTACCTCTATATAAAATGTAATTTTCTGGCGAAGGGGTGTCAAAAAAGCGTGGCTCCACCCCTGTGTGTGGTCTTTGTTGCAATATATCGCGAGATAATTTGTGCATCAAATATCTCTATAATAGAGTAAATAATCATGGTAAATTAGGTTACTTGTCTTATATATTTTGGGTAGCTAGTTTTACTTATTGTACCCTTCGATCGATTCGATTTTAACATATTATTTAGAATTTTGTGTGTCTTTTTTGCTAATTTACCTGACCATCGGATTATTATTTATAATTATCTTTTTGAAATTCTGAATTTACCCCCTAATTATTTGTAGTTATCTTTTACACAATGTAATAATATAAACAGTACTTGTTTTCCATTATTATTGTAGCTAGAGTAAAGTAATCTTCAAAGTTTCCAACACGCCATGAAAGTAAAACACTGTAGACGTGTTTTTTCTTGGACCATAACATATATATATATATATATTTCTATGAGTTCGTTCACATTATTGATCGTTCTAAATTCGAATAAAAAAGGTGATTTGTCGAGGGTCCATCAGAAACAAGTTTTCTACCTATAAATGTATATATAAGAATTAAGATGACATACATTTTATTTTTCTCAGATCCCACTTATAAAATTATTCCGCTGATTTATTGTTGTTATTGTGTATATATTTATGTATCTTCATATTGAAGCCATGCATTGCTTTCTTCTTCAACTTGAAAATGCAATTATTATATTACTATATATGTGCAACTCTAAGGTGTCATATATATATATACATTGAATTGAACAAGGTGTGACCCATAGAAAGATAAAATGTTTCTTTAATTTTTGTTTTGGATAAGAAGAAGAAAAATTGTAATAGTTTTCTATATAAATAAACGTGAAAATATATTTAAAAAAATAAACGTGAAGATACAAATATGATTAATATATACTAGCTGAAAAAGTTAAGACAGTAAAAAGTCTATGGGGACACTATCATGATTTATACTTAAGACCTATAAATCAAAGTAAAATAATATATATAACAAAACTTTATATACAAAAAAAAATTACTAAAAATATATTTAATGATATTCTACAAAGATGTTTTTTGAATTTATTCTGGTCCAAACAGAAAAACACGTTAAAGTTAATTGCAAAACAAAGAATTCACTAAAGGAAGTCAATATATAATTATACACATAATTCAACATATAATATATATCGACGAATTGCCAATATAATTGACTTTTTTTGAACAAGAATAGTTTTGCGCCTTCGCTATTGACTGGATTATGAAATGAATATACAAAAAAATTAAGGAGATTCAAAATTTACTAAATATAACGTAGATTTTCATTAAAGAAGATTCAGATGAACCCCTTGCTCCTATCTGACTCCGTCTAAGGACAACAATATTGAAAGCTTAAAAGAATTATATGAGAGGTATAACATGCCTTTTTTTTATATGTATAAAGTGAGTAACAACATCAATAATACTCTTATTGGTTTTATTTTCTGTCAGTTAATTATTATCATAGCTTATTCTTTTCTATTCTTTTGACCTCTTCTTGACAATGAAATCTGCATGCATATGTCTAAATATTTTTCCAGCCTTTTCTAATATACTTTCTTTCTTTTAATAAACTCGATTTGTGCCCATTTTTTTTGTAAATTAATTTAAAAGAAATTAAGTTATATACTTTCAAGATTTCTTACGTTACTAGTGTATCCCAACACTTTCCTTCTTTTTTTTCCAAAAAATATATTTTCCGTTGCCGGGACTTGAACCCGGGTCTCTCGGGTGAGAGCCGAGTATCCTAACCAACTAGACTACAACGGAATTTATGTGGAAATATTTTCCACGCTAAATTTATCGGTTTGAACCCCACTATTAACAAAAGTTTTTTTATTTTTTTAAACTTTGTTATATTTTTATCTTCTGCTTTAAAATTTAGAGCCCCAAACTCATAATTCTAGCTTCGCCACTAAATAAACATAACAAAAAATAATGAGTCTGGTCAAACTAGAAAGCTTCAAAATTAATTATTAAAACTGTAAAAAGTTAAAAACCTGTAGAGGCATGACCAATTATTGTGTAAAGTAGTAATAAGGAGAATTATTGTTACTTTTACAAAGGAAAAGACAAATTTTGGGGAACCTTTAAGGTTAAAGGTTAAAATAAAAAATAAAAAATAAAAAGTAGAAAATAAAAAAAGGGCAATTAGCATTTCTGTGATACTGTAAAGTGTAAAATATTATTCATTCGTGTTAATGCACTTTAAAAAAAATAAAAATTTATCTGATTTTGCGTATCTGCTTTGAAGTTTCGATTGATAAGTGAGAATTCACTCGACATAAAATATGTGAAGAAATCATATTCATCCACCATAATTTTTAGTGTGATATTAAACTTAAACTCAATAATAATTTTGCCTATACTATATATGCTCCAACCAAAAATAAAAAATAAAGTAGACCAATAGGAAAACATTTTCATGCCTGTAAAGTAATCAATTATATTGCCTATACTATAGGTGCTCCAACCAAAAATCAAAATAATATAGACAGTTATATTCCTATTTTTTTTTAAAAATTGTATAATATTTTGTGTGTGTTGGGAAATTGTAGTCTACTAGTATCACATGTGATTTGGCTATTTTCACGTTTTCGTTGTCATGTGAATTTAGTTTTTTTTTTAAAATCTAATCAGAGTTGGAGTCAGCAAATCAGAATTTAAAATTTATAACTTTGTGATTCTAAAGATCAAAGCTATTAAATACAGCTGATTTTTTGGAGGCCAAAAGCTAAGCTCGGCCTCTCAATAGATATAACTTTATATATGTATTAAGAAATCTATTACTCCCTCCGTCCCATTTTATGTGGCAACATTTCCTTTTTGGTCAGTCCCAAAAAGAATGTCATATTTCCTTATTTGGTAAGTATTTAAAGGTACAATTTCTTTTTTATCCTTGTTGGTCCCACTTAATCTTGAAAAGAGTACTCCAATACATTTATTAGGAGAGAGAAAAATAAGTCTATTTTTTTAAGGGCAATTTGGTAAACATTTCAAAGTCTTTATCTATTTCTTAAACTCCGTGCCCGGTCAAATGTTGCCACATAAAATGGGACGGAGGGAGTACTTAAGTACTTATAATTATATTAGATTGTGAATTCAATCAGTTATTATTATATACTTCAAATCAATGTAGAAATTTATAAATTTTAAATTCAGAATATATATCTGATTGCCTATTTTTTTCCTCAAGAGATAATTACAAGCAATTCTCTATCGGGATTAAACAAAAACAAAGAAACATACATGGGTTTTCATAGAAATTTTGTAAGAAAAGTTTGTTTTTTTATAAAGTAAAATTTATCAAGCACGTTTGAACAATTTCTTAATAATTCCATTTTTACAAAACTTCCATGATCAGTCTATGTATAAACCCTATTAATTCATGTGTTAATAGGCTAATAGAAACAAATTAAGCTTGATTTATGGAGATCTTATGCTAAATTTCGAGAGAAAAAATAAGGACTATTGATGAAAACATAGTTGAATCTTAGTTGCAGTATCTAGCAAAAAGCGGAATTAAAATTTTTGTTAAGAGGGCTCAAAATATTCAGAAGTGAATACAAATTAGCATAAAGATTTCAACATCTACTATATATTTATATATATACAAAAGATAATTTTGGCTTTATACTTATAGTGTAACTTTTCAACGACGAGGCTCAAAATAATCCCTTTTGCGCTCCTAGATCCATCCGGATTCTCTCTAAAAATAGGCAATATATTCTATCTACAAGTACTAGCGGATCATAGATAGATTCAGTATTTTACTTTATGAGTACACTAGCTAGTTCATAATCCAGCTACAATTTATTTGACTTAATTAGTCGATTTTGTATTTTTCAAATCTGCACTTTTAAAAACTCTTTTCTTTTTTAATTAAAAAAACCGAGGGTCTTAACAAAAACAATATCTCTTCCTTATCAAGATAGGAGTTATCATTTTCAGACTTCACTTATATAAAATCACACCGAATATATTGTAATTTTTTTACTTAATTAGTCGATTCTGTATTTTTCAAATCTGCACTTTTAAGAACTCTTTTTTTTTAAACCGAGGGTCTTAACAAAAACAATATATCTTCCTTATCAAGATAGGAGTTATCATTTTTAGACTTCAATTATATAAAATCACACCGAATATATTGTTACGCTATTGAACAAGATTCAATATCAATTATATTTAATAGATTTTCTACAAAATTCGATGAACCTATACCTTTTAACTTTTTATCAACCCCTACTAGCCCCTACCACAAATGATACATATGTATATATTAGATATGATTATTTTAGAAACACATAAATTAAAGAAATAATAGTTTGAGTTGAATCTCATTTGAAGTAATACCAAATCATAGTTTAGGTATACAAATATAATAATTTGTTGTATTTTTAGGAATCAATAGTTCTTGTCCTCATACATTTATAGTTGAAGTATTATATTATTAATTATAATATACTAGCATTAGTAGTCAATGATTTACCCAATTCAAAAGCAACAATAAACATACACAACTAACAACAAACACATGCTATAAATATTCTTTGCTAACAATTTTAGTTTTTTTTTAGTATTCTTTTGGTCATTTTTGTGTATATATGCTTTGCACTTAGGTAGTTGCATGAGAAGCCTTTTTTTTTCCTTCCTATTTATTTGGGTTAGGTATGTCCCTTTTTAAAAAAAAATTTTAGGTTAATTTCACTTTTGGTCCTTAATTATTGATAAATTCTAAATTTAGTCCTTATAATATCTGACAAAGAATTTGTAATTGAATGTATATTTCATTATTTTGATCCCTTTGCTTGTGAATTAAGTTGAACATAATTGTCATCACTTACTATACAATTAAGCGATAGTCGATAGATTAATTATTTTTCTTCGCTCTCATTATAATTGTCTTTCTTTGAACCTTTCATACTGCGTTCATCTAAGATGAAAGATTATGAGTGGTGACACCCAAATGTTTTCATTTTTTAGAGAATCGAGGTGTTGCTTGTGTCGTGCGTGAGTTGATACCATAGAAATGAGCACAAACTCAAGCGCGCAACAATAACATGACTTCTACTTGTTTTTTTCATCGATCCAAGATTTGCTCTTCATAAATTTATCACTATTATTAATTCACCAAATATAACATCTTTTTCTTTTCAAAAGAGATCAAAATCATACATTTTAATTAATTGAGGGGTTAAATTATGTGCTAATAATAAATTATAAGGACGAAAATCAGAATTTTACCAATACCCTAGGGACTAAAAGTGATATTATTCCTATTAGTATTATTTTTTCATTTTTCTCTAATCATACTGTTAAGTGTTGACCATAAACGGTTACTATTATACATGGATTAACGAGATCGTGGAGCTAATTAAGTATATTAATAATTATTTGCACTCATGTACTCACAATATTTTAAGTGATTAATTTAATTAATCCTTAATTATTGCCATGCACGTACAGACTATTTAGCCACTACACTTCAATTTTGGTATTTCTTGGATAATTTTTTTATTCTTACTAAAGATAATCTTGAGATTTTATTCCCTAATTTGAAAATTTTCTATTGAAAACATATTATTCTTGTTTTAACTATTTTAAGTTTGTTATTTAATGAAAATATCGGAATTATTGGTAATAGTTATTACTTATTAGCATGTTGTATCATGATAATGTGATAACTAATATAATTAAGGATATAAAAAGTGATAAGTGGGTTTGCTATCGGACTTAATTATCCTATTATTCTTGTAAATTTCAATTAGGAATATTCTTGATATTAATTAAAGGTAGTCGAAATCCCTAAACTCTAACCTTCCCACTTTACTTGACAATATTTGTCTGATCTCAAACTTTTTTAAGAAAATGAAATTTATGATGTAAAATAAGTCTTAAATGTTTCGTGTACATGCTTTTATTGAGCACCTAATTACTGACATTGAAATGACGACCAACATAAACGACAACACTGTGAAAAGGATCTGTATTCTTCAATTGGTTATTCAACTAATAATTATTATCTAGAGACACAAACTCACCTTTCTTCTAAATTTCAATTTAAAGAAATTTGACTTATAACTATTACTAGTTGTTTAACATATTGAGACATCAACTCATATTTATGGTATAGATATAAAATAAATCGGAGATGTTTGTGTGATGATAAACAAGGGTGCGTAAGTAGAATAAAAAAATTAATATTTGGATATATAGTTTAGCCTTGACTCAATTAATTAACGAGATTATAGGTATATATGAAAAGATGCAAATCCGGCGTGAATCTTGGACCTACTTTGTTATAACTGTTTCCATGTGACCTTTTCTGCAAATTATTTTCCATTTCTAGGAAAATTATATTTTTGATCCCTTAATTATTGATAAATTCTGATTTTAGATATTTTGCTAAGCACATATTTTTTTGGGGCAAATTACAGAAATCGCATACTTTTAAGGCAAAATTACAATCTATCCCTTAAAAGTTTATAATTACAGAAATCACGTACTTTTAAGGCAAAATAATATAAGCGCTGATACATTAATCTGATGCGTGAGATACATTAATCGTTAAATAAGATACATTACATTTTATACATGATTCATTAATCTGATGTACATTTTATACATGATACACTAATATGATGCGCGAAATACAATAATATAAGCGCTGATACATTAATCTGATGTGCAAGATACACTGATCTGATGTGCGAAAATGAGAAATTTTGGAGATTTGTAAAACTTATAGGGGATAATGGTAATAAGTAAACTAAAAGGTGGGATTTCTGTAATTTTTCTATTTTTTTTTTGTTTCTCACCCGGTGTTCGGAGTCCACATTGGAGTTTCGACTAAATTCGGATCGCGCTCTGTAGGGCCCATTCGGGGGTGGCGCTCCCAACAAGATTTTCTCTATACCCAGCTCAAACCTAAGTTCTCTGATTAAGGGTGAAACACTCCCACCGGTGCACCATAACCCATGTCGGCTGTTAAGAACATTTAACATTGAATTAACAATTTTTGGCCCCTTTATATTGAAAACTTTAGCATAATATATCGATAATTGTATTGTTTAGTTTGTAATAATTTATTGAATTTTTGAAGACTCACACTCAAAGGCACCAAATGCACATAATAATTAATTAAAGGTTAAAGATAACAACAACAACAACAAATTATCTAGTGTAATCCTGTAGAGAGAATAGAGTGTACGCAGACATTATGCTCAAATTATTTTTGATAGATCCTCGACTCAAGCAAAAACAGTTCTTAAAAATTAAATATACTTTAAAAAAAAATACTAGGATCAAAATAAAATTTTGTCAATATTTGAGAGAACAAATATACTAAATTCTCTTACACTTTTAACCACCACCCGCCCACCTCTCCACTCCACCCCACCCCAATACCAAATTCAATTCACCACCTTTAATTTATTTTTTGTCTATACTTTAACCTTTATGTTTCAAAATATTGAATAAAAGGCATAATCTTTAATTATTATGTATCCAAACTAGTACAACACAACTCATCAACCTCTATATATACCTACTCTATCTCTTGTCATTTTTATTCTCAATACATTCCATTTAGTTCTCTTTGTTCACTAGCAAAACAATAGAGACAATATGGCACCTTTAGGAGACAATAATAACAATAATGTTGTTGTTTCAAACTTGAAACTTGAAAGAATGCTTAGTATGAAGGGAGGCAAAGGAGAAGCTAGCTATGTCAATAACTCTCAAGCTCAGGTCCTTTTTTTTTTTTTTGAGTATTTAATTATCACTTTCAAGTAATTTTTTCTAATTTTGTAAAATTAATTTTCCACTAATTTAGAAAGATATTTAAGTTTGAGTAATTTAAGTGCTAACAATTAAATTTAGTGAGAAAAAAATAGAACGAGTTATGCAATAATGAGATCTTTTTGAAAAAAATATATTTATTTCTAACGAAAAAGAGATGATGAGAATCGAATCTAATGTTGAAACTTTCGTAGATACCACATGAGACTTTCGTATATCTCATATGGTAGTTGATTGAAACTCTAGTCAGTAGCTATTTCCTTCTAATTAGAGAATCATATACTCGAGACTTCCATCTCATACGGCTTCATCCTGAACTTTCGTTTGTTTGTCTTGACATTAAAGTTTTAAACTAAATATACATATATCTTCTGCCTAAACTCTAAAATCTTTTGTTTTCCAAGTGATGCTCAAAATTTCGTAACGAAGCTAAATTTTCGTGTATGAGTTGTAGAATCTAGAAAAAGTAGTTCACTAAACTTATTTAATACATAATTTCCTCTTAAAGCTATCGAGTTCTGTTAAATTCGTAGCTAGAAGTCTAGTTCCAAGGTAGTAATTTTAGATTATTTGCAAAAACGAGTCCTTCTATTATTCCATAATATAAAATTGAACCTTGTGTTATTGTCATATTATTCAGGGGCAACATGCACGATCAATGCTACACTTATTGAAAGATACTCTCGACGGAGTTCAGCTAAACTCGCCGGAGATTCCATTCGTAATCGCCGATTTAGGCTGTTCATGCGGTAGCAACACGATTTTCATTATCGACGTAATCGTCGAACACATGAGCAAGCGTTACGAAGCCATCGGACAAGAGCCGCCGGAATTTTCAGCTTTCTTCTCCGATCTACCGTCGAACGATTTCAACACTCTGTTTCAATTGCTACCGCCTTTAGCTAATAATGGCTGTGGAAGTATGGAGGAATGCTTAGCTTCTAATAGCCACCGCTCTTATTTCGCCGCCGGCGTTCCTGGTTCCTTTTACCGGCGTCTTTTTCCGGCCAGATCTATCGACGTTTTCTATTCCGCATTTTCTCTGCATTGGCTCTCTCAGGTAATTAAACTCTTATGTCTCTCACTCGTATTTAGTAACAGAATCAGTTCAATTTTTCACTTTTATTTTATCTTCATGGTCCAAATTACCTTTGTTTAATGATTCATCTGGATACAGGTGCCGGAGATAGTGTTGGATAAGAGATCAGCAGCATATAACAAAGGGAAAATTTACATACATGGAGCAAATGAGAGCACAGCAAATGCATACAGAAAGCAATTTCAGACAGATTTGGCTTATTTTTTGGGATGTAGGTCCAAAGAAATGAAGAGAGGTGGTTCTATGTTTTTAGCTTGTTTGGGTAGAACTTCTGTTGATCCTACTGATCAAGGTGGGGCTGGACTTCTCTTTGGCACACACTTTCAAGATGCTTGGGATGATCTTGTCCAAGAGGTAAACATCATGTTCATATTTCTTTCAATCAGAAGTCTCGAGTTTAAAGCTCAAGAAAAAAAAAACCCTTTTCGATGGAGTACTCCCTTTATTTTTTAGTGGACCCACTCAACCTAAGTGCTTAATAAGACCTTTGAGTGAGTTTCAGATATCAAATGGTTAAGTATTTAGTCTGAGTAGGTAGTGAGTTTCAGATATGTGATGGTCAGATATAACATGATTAAATGTAAAAAAATAGTAATTAAATATTAGATGTAAAAAAATTGATTTATTAGTCATTTCTAATAATCTTTTTTTTTTGTATGAATTACAGGGCCTAATTACTAGTGAGAAAAGGGACAAGTTCAATATTCCAGTGTATGCACCAAGCATTCAAGATTTCAAAGAAGTGGTAGAAGCAAATGGCTCATTCAAAATCAACAATCTTCAAGTTTTTAGGGGAGGAAGCCCTCTTGTGGTTAGCCATCCAGACGACGCGGCTGAAATAGGACGAGCACTAGCTAACAGCTGTAGGAGTGTTAGTGGGGTGCTCGTCGATGCCCACATTGGTGAACAGCTTAGTGATGAGCTGTTCACCAGAGTGGAGGAACGAGCCACGTGTCATGCAAAAGAGCTTCTTCAGAATCTTCAGTTTTTTCATATTGTTGCTTCCCTTTCTCTTGTGTAGAGATTTGAATGTTTAATTAGAATTTTCAAAAGAGAGACAAAGGGGCTCTAGTGAAAGTCTATATGTCTCTCAATCTATTAGAATGAAATATTGTTAGAGAAATTAAGACTGACTTGTAGTTTGGTTTGGTTGATAATATATGGTTGGAAAATTAGATGTTTAAATTTGTGATCTGAACAAACCTTAGCTATTTGTCATTTGTTTAATTTTTCGATCTATGAAAATCTCGCATTGTTAATTTTGTTTCATTTTTGTTCCTCCCTCAAATGATTGTCTAGCTTGACTCTGACATTTGGTCCGAATATATCTTTAGAATTCGAATCCAAAACCACATCATGTAAGGCCCTTAACGGAATAAATGCTCCTTACTATGATTTTTTTATTGTCTCGAATTCGAAATCACTGATTAAAACAGGAAAAATTCTAGATAAAAAAAGTGATACCTAACCTCTTACTTGCAATATATAGTCTATAAAAAAAAAATCCTATTCAGGCAAAAATAAAATTGATGATTTTAATTACTAGTTGTGTAGTGGATATAAGAGTACAAAACTAGGGCCCTGCTTTCATTTTGCCTGATAAATCCAAAACCAAAACCATGAATACTTTGCCCAAACTCCCACTACAGTTTTGTTCCTTAGAGAGTGATTTACAGTGAGACAAAAAAATAAATGATGACCAACATGAATCGTAGTTGAGTGGTAAGTACTCATTTATTCGTAATCAGATATTCCGAGTTTGATTCTCTTTGATTATATATGGAATCATTTTTGTTAGAGAGTGTTTTACCCCAAATATAAGACTTCCTAGCGCAAATTTGAGTTTAGTCAGATTCCAACATGGATATCGAACAACAAATAAGAAAAAAAAGTACTTAGCAATTCATGCGAAGT
The DNA here is from genome assembly GCF_000226075.1 of Solanum tuberosum. Taxonomy (NCBI): domain Eukaryota; kingdom Viridiplantae; phylum Streptophyta; class Magnoliopsida; order Solanales; family Solanaceae; genus Solanum; species Solanum tuberosum. Next base: position 1,614,440 of record NW_006239000.1, read on the forward strand.
TTGATCATTGAGATCTCTAGGAAGCTCATTTTATGAAATTTATGAGAAGTCAATCGGGATTCAGATGCCTTTGAGCAATTTAGCTTAAAGAAAAAATACTACTTTAATTAAAGGGTCAAATTAAGATAGATTCTGATCGAACTAAAAGTATTAAAATATCGTCAACCTTTTCTTCTTGACGATAATTATATATAGCTCATTGATCAAACGCTCTTGCGCCAAAGATGAACGAGGCCAAGTAATTTGCTAAAGTTGTCTTTTATGAATAATGTTTAGGTACTCCATTTTTTTATATAATTGTCCGACAAAAAATTGGAAAGGTAAAGACATTTTGCAAGTTATAATAAGTTAAGGGACATGCTATATTTTTAGGAAAATGAAGTGACATATAACACTAATAATTAAAATTGGTAATTCAGTAAGTTGTCTCATTTTCTTTTCTATTTTGTCTCTTCTTGACAATGATATATATGCATGCATGTCAACATTTTTCCTAGCCTTTCTAATAAAAGCCATTACTAGTTTACTACTAGCGATTTGATTTTATTTCGATATGATTATTTTCTTAAATGAATGTTATATGTATCTTAAACTAAAGATATGTGATATGTGATCTAAAGAATTATTATAAAAAGGTTAGGTAATTAAAGAATAAAATAAGATTATTAGATAACGAGTAAGAAAAAAACAAGAAGAAAAAAAGAAGATAATGACACCAATTAAATTAAATCAATCGTTACATAAAATGAGATTTTTCATCATAATGTAATGATGTATATTATGATATAATACAACAAAAATTAAAACATAATCAAAATAACATTATATTTAAACTAACAATACAATAAGTAACACCTCTAGACAAGCTGCAAGTAGATCAGTTTCTTGTTTCTATCCATATAGAATTTCCAAAGATGACATGCCCAAGTAATTGACTATACTTGTCCCTCCTTCATCCCCCCCCCCCCCCACCCCAAAAAAAAAAAAAAAAAAAAAAAATATAATTTTTTTTTTTTTTTTTTTTTT
>NW_006239000.1:1615922-1620608 GCF_000226075.1 Solanum tuberosum
TTTTCCCCCCCTCCCCCCCCCCCCCCCCCAAACCTAAAAAACAAGAAAAAGGGGAAAAAACTGGTGAAGGAGACAATCTTTTATTTTTTAAATCTGACTAATTTGAATTCACACCGAATAAGGTTTATTTGGAGGTAACGTTATCTATCAGGAGTTTTTCGTATTCAAGGCTCGAAACCATAACGGAGACTGAAGTCAGTCAAAAGCTATTGATTGTAGCCAGTGATCATAGTGACATAACATTATTATATATTCAATGGTCCAATATGAATACATCAGCCACCTCAGGATATCTAAAACTCACTTTTTTCTTCAATTTTCCACTTTGGCTTCTACAAATTGAAGAACAATTATCTTCTCTTTGATCTTTAATTCCTTCAACAACTTCACTATTACTACAACTATTATTTTTTTGATTGCTAATAACTTCAACATTATTAGTACTTCTACTATTATTGTAAGATAATAATAATCCACCAAGTGAAGGATAAACTTTATTAGAGGATTGTTTATTGGACCCTGGTGAAGCCAATATACATTCCTCTAATGTCACAAAATCATTTTTACTACTATTAGTAGCATCCTTCAAGAATTGATTTTTCTTCTTCTGATTATGATGATGTTGATTTTCTCTTTGGTGTGAATGATTTTGTCTTTTTTTCTTCTTCATTGATGTCCAAAGGCATTTTAGACTGATTTGTCCAAAACCACAAAGAGTACTTGCACCCATGACTTATAGAGAAAAAAATCAAGAATTTTGTACCTATAGAAAGTAAGTAATTGAGAAAGAGTAAGTTATATATAGATGATTAATAGTTATATATAGTTTTCCTCAACTAAGAAATGTAGAAAAATAATTTTGATTAGTCTATGTTTTTACACTACAAAAAAAATACTATTGTTTTTCCTTGGAGGTATCAATAATACCCAAAATGAAAAATGAGGTTTGATGATAAACATAGAACTTGATAATAACAAGGACAAGACTGATAAATGTTAGTTGCATTAATGCATCGACTTAATTATAATTTCATCGAAGAGCTTAAACTGTTAGAGATACAATATGAATGGTCGTGAGCGCTACTAATACCAGTTGAATTCTCATTTAAACGCTTCAGGCATTTGAGAAAACAATTTTATTTACTTAATTATAGTAAAGCAGCTGACAACTTAGCTCCAACTCACAGCTGTGCATTACTATGATACTCTCCTTGTACTATGGAGATATATTTCTCTTGTTTCTTTTCTAGGTGCAATCAAATTGATGAATATTCCAAGGAACATAGTTCATCAAACAAATTGAAGTACAGAATCACCACATCTATATTAGCTCTCCTATGGGACTCGTAGACGCATACATAACGGCAACACTGTTTCAATATAAAACGGTAGCGCAGTCGATGAAAACCACAATCTACAAATAAATCAAATAGTGAAAACACAGCAGAAAAATGTTTACACACTTGATTAGTCCAGCTGTTTAGCACAATACACTTCATTGATCAGCTGATGGATTTGTCAGCAACTCAAGTGATTTTTTGAGGTAATCTACAGCGATAGAGACGTCATCAAATGCCAGAGCTCCGACAGCAAACCTTGCAGCCTTGTGTGCTTCAGCTATTTTCTCAGGAGGGGGCTGGTAATTGCTGTCGTATGCGTATGTTTTCACAGGAGCAGCTGCAACTTCTGATGCAGACCCATTTCTCTCATTTGAGTTGTATTGAGTGCTTGATGGATAGTTTGCAGTGTTAGATGGAGGCAATGTGGAATACGAAGCATCAGCGCCTTGGTAGTAAGAAGGGTAATGTGATGGTGCAGAAGGAAGACTGCTCTCAGAAAAGCTAGGATAGGATTGGAAATTGGGGAATTGTGAAGGGTAGTGCGGCTGTGGCAAGTGAGACTGTGGTTCTTGCGCATAAGATTGATGGTGATACGGCTGGGGGTAAGAAGAATTTTCAGATGCATCAACGGGTGGAGGCTGCTGAAAATTATGAGAAGAATACTCGGCACCAGGATAGGAAGGAGATGATGGAGGGAAATGTGAAGGAGGTGACTGTGTGGTGGCTGCCGGAGGTGATGGAGGGATATGTGAAGGAGGTGGTGGTGGGGTGGCTGCTGGAGGAGATGGTCTATTTGCAGAATACTGTGCACTGTCATACATGTGATTGGACGAATCTGATTCTCGTGCAGGTTTGATGATTGAATCAGTTCCACTAGATTGAAGATCCTGCAATGATGCCATAGGCGGTTAGCAACAATAGCCTGCAATTATTTATTTTGATGAAGTAATGTGTTCCATAGACAGGCATCAAGGAAATGCAAAGTTACAGGAGTCTAATTACTAAAGAAAAAAAGTGCGGGAGAACCTTGTTTGCCCGAAATACAATGTCTCAAATCCAAAAACTGTACTGAACTAGTTAGTGGGGACAACATTGTCCAACAAAAGAAATGAACTAAACATTAGCTTTAATAGTAGCTTGCAATTATTATGTCTTCTGATGCTCTTGAAAGAAACTAATTATTTCAAGCAAGAATCTAAGCAATTTGACAGCCACATGTTTATAGCTCAAAACTCAATAAATTGAAGTGTTAACAGGGGAACACACACTAAGGTAAAGAGCCCGTCATTGGTCCTAAACACAAGAAACTTTGAATGTCTACTTCAAGGCTTTCCTTCAAATGACAGTGTTATAAGATCTTTTAGATTACACTTAAGAAAGGACAGAAGTAGCCCCCCATATGTCCCATTGTTTTCCATCTACTTTCTGTTATAAGCAGCTCCAGAAAGAAAGGTCACATTCAAACTTATCAATAAAGAAAGGTCTGTTTTCACAAATGCAACAACTAATCAGTGCAACGTACGACCATGTGTGTTATTTGAGCTGAGGGTCTGTGGGAAACAGCCTCTCTACCTTCACAAGGTAGGAGTAAGGCTGCGTACGCACCAACCTCCCCAGATCCCACTTGTGGGATAACACTGGTTATGTTGTTGTTGTTGATGTAACGTATGACCATAACTACTCTGCCTCCCAAAACATTTTGAGAAAGAATAATACACTAGGAAACAAATTATGACAAGGATGAAACCTACATATGTATCACTTGGTGCACTGGACAACTCTGAAGTATCTCCTTCATCACCGGGAGGGCCTGGTACAGGCTTCCTTCCTTCTTTCAAAGCTTTCCTTATGTCTGCTGCCTTCCAAGCTGCATACTTCTGCTTCTGCTCAAGCTGATAATAAATATAAGAGGTCAACCAATCTGGCAAACAGAGCCCATATCACTAAACATATTCTCTTATACATATAAAATACATGTGACCATACAGATGAAAAGAAATAATGTATTTTCAAGTATCATCATAGAAAAGTAAATAGAAGCTAAGGGAGAGAAAAAAATTGATCAAAGCTTGTCACAATATAATTGAAACTCACATCAGGCTGGAGTTCACCGAACTGATTAAGGATCTCAAAGAAGATACTCGCAGCATAAAACGTCTTTGCTGTATTCCTGTAGAAACCAGTCAGTCATTGCAAAGAAATTCCTAACCATCAATCGACAAACAAGCTTCAATGCATCAACAAATATTATTACTAACATCATTTACATTAGTATCATCAATTAAACATGACTTTGATAATCGATGAGCATAGCTAAGGTCAGAAGACAGCCACCATATCGAACTTTTCAACTAATTAACCAAAGAGGAAGGGGAAAGACAGAAAACTCTAGAAATGAAGCTAAAGCTATCTAGTTGAAAGAGATCAAAACAGATGCTGGAGAAAAGCTAGTACCAGTTAACATCCTAATCTTAACTGTGTCTTATTCCATGCAGCATGAGGATGACAGATTTAAACCAGATAAAGCAGCCAAGATGGTTTCTTTTCCTTTTTTTATTTGCAAAAAAAACCATGCAGTCAAGATAGTATTAGTCAATGAAAAGGTAGTACTACTGATTCCATATAAGAAGAATGATGCAAGTGCAAAGCAAAAGTTGCACGTCACTCAATTGACAAAGTCCATACAAGTCTGCTCGCCCAGCTCGATCTTGTTTGTCAGCCTTTGCGAAAACATTCAAGGCAAATCCCTCCACATGCAAATGATCATCAGGCCCCAATTTCAGTGACTTCTTATCCTGTAGAAAGAAGGCAACAAAGATGACGCATAAGAAGACGAAAAGGACACATCCAACATAAACATCAAACAGCTCTCTAGCTACAAGCTCACATAGTGATAACCATTCAGCCAGACTAGAAAATGTTTTGCTTCTAAGAGATTAGCGTGGCCGATACAAGCAGAAGAATGTTCAATTGCAACAGAGAAATTCAGATGCTAAATATTTCATCAAAATCTCACAACACCCACAACCCAACTATATTTCTACAAGAAATATCTTGGTATTCAATTGACGAAGAAAAAAAGAATAAAAATTAACAAAATGTTCTCAATGTTTAAACATTTGTCAATCAATTAATCAACTATTCCTCAATCCCAAAATACTTGGAGTCCAGCAATATGAATCTTCTTTCAGTATTTATTAGATAATTCATCATTAGACTATCTTTACACTAGCTGCCAATATTTCCTCCAGATTTCAGCTCAACTATACTCTAGGAAGCTCAGGTAGACAAGCGTTATGCTCAGCAAAACAACAACAACAATAAACCCAGCGTAATCCCACAGGTG
>NW_006239000.1:1620700-1648907 GCF_000226075.1 Solanum tuberosum
GTTGGGGGGGGGGGGGGGGGTCAAGGAAGCGTAGTGTGAACCAGACCTCATCCCTACCATGAGAAGGTAGAGAAGCTGTTTCCGATAGACCCTTGGCTCAAATGCAAATGAAAAGGACAACAGTGGCAACAAGCACGAACAACAACAACAACAACAAACCCAGTGTAATCCCCGCAAAGTAGGATCTGGGGTAGAATGTACGCAGACCTTACCACTACCTTAAAGGTAGAGAAGCTGTCTCCGATAGACCCTCATTTCAAGATAAGAAAAACAGTCCAAAGTAGAATAGGGAGAAATGTAAATGAAGACGATGGCTAACACCCTTCGGGGTGGCCCAGTGGTTTGGGATTGGGACTTCCATGTTGGAGGTCTCAAGTTCGAAACCCCTTGCCAGCGAAAGCAAGGGGTTTGCCTTCTGGGTCGAGCTCGTCGCACCGGGCTTGCCTAGTGCGGGTTACCTCTCCTATGTGGTTTGCGAGCTATTGCATAGGAGCGGGAGTTTTACCTTTGGGTGCGTGGGTAGCGGCTACGGGTTTCCCTTGTTATAAAAAAAAAAGAACGATGGCTAACAACAACAAAGAAATACAATAATCAAGGCTAACGAAACAACTGAAGGAAGGGGTTAAGGGGTTATGCTCAGCATTCAATTGAAAAGAAGAAATTCAAATAGTACTAATTATTTCTTGAATCAATCTTACAAACAAGAAATATTTGGGTATTCAGCTCATGAAGAAAAAATTAATGAACCTTCTCAAGTTGATTTATAAGCGAAACAAGGATGGAACTAGTGGTTTTTGTACGCTCATTTTGAGGAATCCTTAATCCTCGCTCCATAGCATACAATCGACCTGCACAAAAAATTAAACCACTTTTAACCAAATTCAACATGATCAAAGTCCCAATCAAACAAATTTTAACCAAATTCAACATGATCAAAGTCCCAATTACACAACTTTTAATATAATTCAACATGATCAAAATCCCAATTAAACAACTTTTAACCAACTTCAACATAATCAAAGTCCAAATCAAACAAATTTTAACCAAAGTCAACATAATCAAAGTCCAAATTAAACAAATTTTCACCAAATTCAACATGATGAAATGAAAATAGGGTTTAGGATGATTAAAAGGAGTTACAGTAGTAGGCGACGAGAGGTTCGTGTTTCTGCAACTCATCGGCGCGTTGAAGGTAAGGTAATAGGAGCTTTGCTGGTTCGTTATCCTTCGACATCGCTACTTCTACGAGCTTCGATTTATAAAAACTTCAGTGCTTCAACAATGGCTTCCTTGTACGACGAATACTCTTGAGCTAAACGACGTCAGGTTTTATATTAATATTTCTATGAAATTGCCCTTCGCTTCTCAAATAAGGAATGTTTTTTTTTGTTGTTGTTCGAGTAGGGGTGTAAAAAAATATGAAAAATCCATATAAATAAAATTGTAGATTTTTATTGAATCGTATAGCTGGTTCGAACAATTGAGATGATCCTTTTAATTTATAATAATAAAAGAAATTTTTTAAATAGAATCGAATAATTTTACATGTATGTAAATAAATTTTATGTATTAACAATATGTTGAATTTAATATAAATATATTTTTTAAATATAAATATAATCTAGGTCCTAGATACTATAATAGATACTCCATCAAATCATACGACAAAATCTATGCACGGTAACAAGGTCTTGTATTCTTGAACTTTGGTGAACAATTGAAACAGTTCTTGATATTTTTACTGCAGCAAAATTTTTATTTTTGATTAAGCTACCCGATATTCCTAACCCACTGGCCAAACTAATTTGTCTAGTTGCACTAAAAAAATATATAATCAATTTCCATTTTTAAGACTTGAACTCAAAAACTCTAGAGTCTATCAATTCAAACCATGACACTACATATTCCTTTAGACCTACACTAGAATAATATCTAGTTGTCGCATCTAATATTTATTTTCATTGTTGTCAAGCCAATATTTCAGAATTTTCTGCCCATGTATGTCAAAGTCGAACGAATTATAATTACCAATTTACCATACTACAAAACATCATATTAATTTGATACGGTAATGATATAGTATTGTTAAGAGAATGAGAACCAAAATTACTGAATGGAAGTTTTCAATACCGTACTATATCATACCATGCCCACCCTTTGTATCACTACATTTTGGAATTGAACTTCCATTTTCTCTGAAGAGACGTCAATATTTGGAGGATATATGTAGATGGAGATAACGATGGAGATGAAGATGACTATGACAATGCTATGACGATGGAGATGTCGATGAAGGTAGTTCGACGAACCAGAGATTACTGTACTCGTATTCACATATTTCATCGCTAGATTTAGTACTTAATTGAGTTCATTGTTCGTTTCGTTGAAAATTCGATTTACTGATTTTGGTTGGTCAATGCAGATGCTTATCCAATTTCCTTGTTAATTTGTATAATACTTTCCCTACACAAACTTGTTTAAACAGGTATAACGAGTCCTAATGGAGAAACATGAATATATAAAACCTATATAAAAAATAAAAATAAAAACCTATATAGTGTTGGTCATTCATCCAATGTTTGTATATAGTTTTATTGTTTTAATAAATCAGAAGCTAGAAGAACTGTTTTAAAAAAATAAATTCAAGAATAGAGTATATTCAAACAGGAACAATAACTGCTGGCTACATAATTAGCTAAATACACTAAACATATGATAACTGATTTAACCAATTTCTAGTCACATAAGAGATTTCTAATAACACCTAATCTAATCCAATCATCTAATCCAATCCAAATGCTTACCCAATTTCCTTGTTAATTTGTATAACACTTCCCCTACACCAGCAGCGATAATTAGCTAAATACACTAAACAGATGATAAATGATTTAACCAATTTCTAGTCACATAAGAGATTTCTAATAACATCTATTCCAATCCAAACATCTAATCCAATCCAAATGCTTATCCAATTTCCTTGTTAATTTGTATAACACTTCCCCTACACAAGCTGGACAAACAAACTCACCTCGATACACAAACTAGACAAACAAACTCACCTCGATATTTCAAGCGAAGAAGCATTTGATTCTTATATTTAATATGAAACAGTCTAATGTATATGTTTTTAAACTAAATGTATATGCAGTTGGTATTATGAATATAAACCTAATTTTATTTATTGAAATATTTTATGAAAGGTAATCATTATCATATCATATCATACATTACTAAAGGTGGAAATACTCTAAGTCAAAAGTTGAATTACTAAAATGTCCTTTAAAAGTTGAATAGTTATTTTATTCTTTTATCAAAAAACTAATATTCTATTAAAATGAATAATCATAACTAAACTTAATTGAAAAGTCCTATAATTACATAATTAATTGAATAGTAAATAGTAAAATTTTAATTTCTTACTTATAGGGGTGTTCATAGTTCGGTTTGGATCTGTTATTAGTTAGAACCAAAATCAAACTAATTTAAATCGGTTTTTAAATCTCTAAAACCAAACCAAATCAAAAAAATAACCGTCGGTTTGGTTATCGTCGGTTTGGTTTTGTTTTGTTAGTTTTTTTCGGTTCAAAAGTAATAAATTTGTTGAGGACATATGCATCTCGATAGACACAAACACTTAGTACATGAATAATTCACAAATAAGCTATTACACGAACAAAAGGATTCATCAAATGTACCAAGTTTCAGAAACTAAAAATCTCATTATTAATAATAGCATAAAGTTGGTTTAATATTCTGGAAATCTCAACATCTTATCAAAAGACTTTTCAATAAAATTACACCTTAAAATATTGAGAAATTACTTCTAACAAAAACAGCCAATATTTCATAGTCAAAACTAATCAATTACCATCTTCTTTAGCTTGAGCTTTAAATTATTCAATGTTGCGTTAGAAATTTTTATAAAGAATAGAGAAAGTACGATCTTTAAAGTAATGAATATTGAGGGATTTAGACTTAAGGGTTTAATAGTTGGCTAAAATTTAAGTAATGAGCTTCAGTAAAATTAAAGATTTAAGTTAATTAAAATTTATCAAAATACTTATATTTTATTTAGGGAAAAAGGCCTGATATACCCCTCAACTTTGTCATTTGGAGCTAATATGCCCCTCGTTATGAAAGTGACTCATATATACCCTTACCGTTCTACAAACGACTCACATATACCCCTACCGTTACAACATGAGCTCACATATACCCTTTATTTAACGGAAGTGAAAATATTAGTTTCAAATTTATATTTCTGACTTTTAATTTTTTTTTAAATATTTAGGGGTATATATGATTCATCTAGCAAAGTTCAAGGTATATTTTAATCTTTTTCGTACATAAATTATTTTTTGACTTCTTTGATTATCATTATTTGAGTTTTCTTATTCTTATTTTATTTTTTTCTTTCATTCCTTATTGTAAAGAAAAAAATTTAAAACTATTTTTTTGTGGCTATATTATAATTTAAAACTACTTTTTTTCTATATTGTAATTTATTTTTTGTATTTTGAAGAAAAAAAATTGGTCATCTATAATAAGTTTTTAGTGAAACATAAATAAATTTGACCATCAAAATAATAAATCTAAATTAGTCAACAACAAAATATATATATATATATATATATATGTGTGTGTGTGTTTGAGGAGGATTAAATATACCCATATGGGATTATATATATTTAAAAAAAAAAAAAAAAAAAATTAAACTAAAATTAATTTCTTTCATTTCCGTTAGAGGAAAAGGATATATGTGAGCCATTTGTATATACGCAGGGGTATATATGAGTCACTTTCATAAAGAGGGGTATATCAGCTCTAAATGACAAAGTTGAAGGGTATATCAGACCCTTTCCCTTTTATTTATAAATAATTATAAAATTTATATATATAACTTCGCGGTTCGATTTGGTTATTTTTGCGGTTAATTTTTAGTAAAACGAAAACCAAACCAAAATTAATATTCGATTTTTCAAAATTTAAAACCAAATCAAACCAAATATCAATTTTTTTAATCGGTTTAATTCGGATTGCGATTAAATTTGATTTTATAACCATAACCATGAAAAATCCCCCTACTTACTTATGGTTTGTATGAGACGTGGGTTGTATATAATGACTAATAAATTATTATGGGACTTAAATGGTCAGTAATTAATCAATAAATAGACGGTAAAAGGAATTAAATTATGGGCATTAGTAAAATTTTAGTTTCTTACTTATGCTTTGTATGAGACGTGGGTTGTATGTAATGACTAATAAATTATTATGGGACTTAAATGGTCAGTAATTAATAAATAGACAGTCTAAAGAATTAAATTATGGATATTAAAAAAAGAAAGATTTAAATTCCCTCACCCTTATAGGAATTTAGGAATATTTTATTAAATTTTAGGAATAGCAAATATAATAAACATATTAGCGTTATATAGCTACAATTTTGCTATTTGCGCTCCATAGCCAAATTATATTTGTTGTGGAGCATCTGATTTGTATAAATCGCGGTTGTATAAATTGGGCGCTAATTCATTTGTGTTTATGAAAATTGTGATTTGTATATGTATATGTTCTATGTGTTAGGCTAGAGTGGCGAACAAGATTGAGAGAGAGGCGAGCGAGAGAGGGAAGAGAGTGGAGAGAGGTGAATTGTATACTTATATCAGTTAAATAATTGTATATATGTAACTACTATGTATATGTATCAATGATTGTGCGTGTATATCTACATAAAATTTGAACTCGTATATAATTGAATCGAGTTAAAACATTTTTATTTGTATATCAAATCTCTCTCTCTCGCTTTATACAACCACAAGAGAACTGGCAGAGGAAGATTTGTATTTGTATAATTATAAGTGTATAGGATGAAGAAATATATATTTGTATTTGTATATACAATCTCTCTTGCTTTATACAAACACAAATTTAAATCATATATTTGTGTTTGTTTAAAGTGAAAGAGGTCAGAGAGATGATTGAAAAAAAAAGGAGAATGACGAGCGAGATTTATAAACTTAGCTCATTGATGAATGTTAAAGATCGATAAATCACGCTACATGTGTAAATTCCTCAAGTAAAAAGAGTTAATTTAGAATACATTGAAATCTGATTTATTTTTAATTTGTGTGTTTGTGTGTGTGATTAGTGGATGAGGACGTGGGGAAGGGGAAAGGGTATGACAGTATTTTTAAAATTTAAATTATTGTGTCTTTTAGTTTTTTTAATAAATTTTTTAATCTTCTAAATTAAACTTGTGTGTGTCCTACTGTTCTTTTATTTTTATCTATTTTATTGTGTTTCATAAGGATTCCTATGTTTAGAAAAGACTAAATTATTATTATTATTATTATTATTTTATTCATTCAAATAGTAAATTCATGTTATATATAAAATAAAAAAAATTGTTATTAGGTTTATTGTGAGAATGTCAATGGGAGTATTCAATCGTGTTGGCCTTGGGTTGAAGAGTCTAGTATCAAATCATAGAGCTTTTGGGGTTAATCGTGTTCGTGTAGTATCAAATTATAGAGTAGTTTTTGGGGTGAATTCCAAATCGATGATTATGGCTCGAGATGAAATCAATATGGATATTGGTGGACACGGATACAGTGGTGGGAGTCGAAGCCGTACATGGATCTACGACGCCATTCTTTTTATGCTAGGTTTCCGTATAATTGACGATTTAATAGCGATTAAGCGGATGTATGCCGAGGAGGCAAGAACTCACAAAGAAGTCGGAACTAAGGGCACCCCGTGAAGGAGTATCGATTTCTTTTTTCATCAATTGTGTACGAATTTATGTTTTCGTTTTCAATAACATAGACATATTATGTTGTCTTTATCAATTGGGTATGAATTTATGTTTTCCGTTTATGAATCTTTTAACAAGTTTTGAATGATGTGAAATTTAAATATATAATTAAAGAGAATTGAGAGAAGAAAATTTAAATTTTGATTTGATAGAAGATTTGGAAGAGATTGAAATCAACATGATTTGGTGAACTCACATTCAATTTTATATTCAGGTAACTGAATTTGTATTTAATGTATCAGATATAATCTATCCGATTTGTTTGCTATGTATTGGGCATGTATGTCAAAGTCGGAACAAATTATAATTACCAATTTACCATACTACAAAACATCGAATTAAGTTGATATAGTATTGTTAATAGAATGAGAACCAAAATTACCCAACGGAAGTTTTCAATTCCGTACCATATCATACCATGCCCCCACCCCTACTTGTAACGCTACATTTTGGAATTGAACTTCCATTTCTCAGAATAGGTTGGAGTAACTTTCTAATATAGCACAAACTATTAGGTCTCTACTCTGTGATCACTCACTGTCCACATATTTATCCTACTACAAACTAGACTAGTAATGACAACAGAAGAAGACAATGGTATAAAAAGTACACAACTCTTATTAAGCAGTTACTATGGAGTGCTAGGAATAGGCTCAGTTCCAGAAATGTGAGACGCTGCATCGTCTTTGGTCATGGCAACATAGTTCACAGGAGCACTGAGTCTCGCGTCTCTCTTTCCATCTTTAGAAGTTGACCTGGAACCGTTTTGGTGGGAATTAAGAGACAGTCTTCTGCTTGCTGGCCCATTGGCACTGCCATTTGCTCGTGGACCTGTTACCTTCTTTGGACCAAGTGGTCGAACAGGGCTTGGCGTTGATCCAAATACTTCTGGATCTTTGCTCATCTGCTCATGGAACTTCTTCTGGTCCTGCCAGACACCAAAAGAAACATTTAGTGAGTCCTTCAGTTAGTCATTCTTGGTATGATATTAAGCAAAAACTAATGCTAGGTCGAGCCTTTTTTCGCTAAATAACTTGATAAGAGGTTCTGGACTTACCCTCAACCTTCTTTTCTCTTCTTCTCTATCGTGCCTGAGCATCATATATTCGTCTAGCATAGCAAGTAGTGGAACACCATCATAAGTGAATGTGGTGTCCCGCTCTTGTTCCCATGCTCTAGTTTTTGCAACCAAGGAGTCCACAAGAGCTGCATAACCAAATTTTATATTCAGACTCAGCGTCTAGTATGCACCGATAAAATGTATCGTATTTTCACAGTAAAGCAGTGTATCTCAAATTATTGAACTTCCCATCAAGCAAGAAAGAATCCTTAAGCTCCTTGGCAAAACTAAGAAATCAAAGACACTAGATAGATAATTAAATAAATCCTTGTTACAACTGACAACAAGTACTTGTAAGTTGCATCATCCCCAAACCATATTTTTTTATTTTACAAGTCTCATCCTCAAAAAAACATATCCAGCACTAATACCCGCAATACTCAGTTTTAACAGTGATGTAACATAAATTCGGGATTTACCTGGAATTTTGTTGACCAATATCCGAGCCTTTTCAGCTCTCTTCAAATTCAAGTGTGCCCCTCTGCTTGCATTATACCGGTTATCATCCTGTTTCACCATAATTTATGACATGTTATCATCATAATTTCCAGGAAGAGATACCTTTATGTTGATCTGATGAACTACAGGCATGAAGACCCAAAATTTTACCATTAACTGTCAAACTTCACTTACAGTTTCTCAATTACAAGTGACAGCATGAAGAATATATCCACATAATGAAAAAGAAAAAGAAAGAGGAAAGTCAACATGATGAAAACGAGAGAATATACCCTGTTATAGTCTTCAAGCCAGCTCTCTTCTTCACAAGCTGCCATCCATTTCTCAACTTTTTCCAATATTTCTTTCCTACTGTGAGCCTCTTCTTTTGCATTTACAATCTGATTGTCCATGTCAGCTAGTAATTCTGCAGGATCAACATTACCAGAATCAATCAGTCCCATAATCTTTTCTCGGGCAGCCTCAGTATCAATCTCTACGTGGGCACGAGCATAAATGTCTTCCAGTTCAGCCTGTCTTTTGAAAGAAATCTCCTTCATCTTGCTAGCTTTAAGTTGATCAAGCCTTTCAACTTCCACTTCAGCCTTGACAATAACAATAGAAAAGCAGTTAGTGACAACTGACAAGCTGCAAAAGCACTTGGAAGTGGATTCTAAGATCTATCTCCAGCTACCTGTTCAATCAAATCAAGAGCAAGAGCCCCTGGAATGGCCACTTCATCTACTGAAGCTGATATGTTGCAGGTAACATGGTCAAACAAGCTCCGTTCTTCTTCTGGGGTATCCATCAAATTCCATAAATCAATTAGCTGAGTTGCTAATTCTTGAAGCTGCAAGAGGGGGAAAGATCAGAAGAGAATTGAATTCAAAAATAAGTGGACTGAGTGTAATGATCACCACGTGAACATGATATATAACTGACTATAGCATGTTTAAAGTAAGTGCTAAACCGACTACTGACTATTGCTACGATGTGCAGTAGAACGTCCATATAGACTCAAACAATTCCAAGGAAAGGAACTCCAATCATGCACAGAGTATAGGATGGATAAGCAGACTTGTTTGTGAGCTATTCTAATTAATCAATATAGACGAGTTGTGCTTGGAGGATCCAAATTCTGAATAATATGCATTGCCGAATATGCCTGAGGCATTCTAAACTTGATGAGAAGTATAATTAGGAAAAGAAAACTGGTATAACTTAAAACAGTAAGAATATTTACCTTAAGCAATCTCTGCTTCTTATCTTCCTTTAATACCAAGACAGTGTTGGCCAGATTTGACAATGTATCATTGCTAATACTTTTTGATTGTACACCAGTAGAATCATCCAGGCTTGGGTGAACCTCTGTGACAGTACTGAAGAAGTCCATGCCAAGAACAGCACAAAGGTCATGCACAGTACTCACAAGATCGAGGACCTTGTGTAATCTGTCACTCTGCAAGTTCAAACAAGAATGTATTGAGCATCTGACAAGCAGGATCCAGATAAGCAGATTATAAACATTGTCTTGTGAATATTGACTAGACCTTCTCCTTTTGGAGCTCTTGAAGTTGCACATGAAACTCATCCAACTTTTTTACAGATAAGTCAGATTCGTCCACTGTTAGACTCTCAACTTGCTCGCTATCCCCTGCAATCTCACTGCTTATCTTCTGAATTTGTGATTGTACATCAAAGAAGTCTTTTATCCTATCATCTTTCTGCTTCCATAGTTTTTCCAGTGTTGGTGCTATAGCTGCAAGCTGTTCCTTGATTGTACCTGAAGTCTTCTCAGGCTAGAGAATCAACCACAGAAAGGAAAACATGCATAAGAAAAGGAAGAATTATGACTTCCACCTGCAACCAAAGAAATTTACATATTTCTGTCTATTTATAACAAAAATGAAGTATGGTTGCTCACAATTCCAACATATGTCTTCTCTCCAAGGGCCGATAGCAGCCTGGAGAGTTCAACTTTGGCATCTGCCAATGCCTGAAGAAGGTGAGCCCGTGACTTCACAGCATGGTCAACCTTTCTCTTGTAGACATCCAGACACTCTTGATCTATCTGAAGAAGCATCTTGTCCCGCTCATCATCAGTTTCACCAACCTCATCCCAGATTTGCTGCATCAACAGACAAGTTTATTTTAACCATCAGCTACATACATAGTATATACGTTAAGGAGAATACTTGATTGGTTCTTTTTAAAGTTAGTTAAAAGATTGCGGCAGTCCACCAAAAAAAAATATAATAATAATTGCCTGCAGCTTTTGTAGTAGGGTGCCGCAAGTTGTTTCATCAAGAACAGGAGGAGTTTGATCATCCACTGCTGCCATCTTCAGTCACTTGAACCAAACCTGAAATTGATTCCAAAACTAAGCTAAACTTTCAGTCTTAGGTCACGTATTTCAGCAAAAGATGATGAAGTTTGCTGAAATTTCACAGGATAAATAGCATAACCACAAGTAGGAACCAAAAGGGCCAACTAAAATGAGTTACTGAGCAGTCATCAGCATTACTAAGTCACTAAATATTCTACATTTGTGAAAAATGGTTTTTGCACCTATACTAAGTTCACACAAATGCAGATCATCAAATTAAAGCTGAAATAGCACATTCACAACAATCAAAATGCCTCAATTACTCGAAAAACACATGGATAAAATTTTATAGAAGAAAAATAAACAGGAAAATCATCCAGCAAAGAGAATAATTCCTACTCCAAGCCCGTACACTCATACACCAATTTAAAGCCAAAAAACTACATTGACAGCAATCAAAACTTCACAGACCTCTCAGATAAAAGTTTGAGCAAAGCAAAAAATAATTAGGAAAATCCTCCGACAAAAGTCACACAAATGTACATCAATTTAAAGCCAAAACAGCACATTCACAACAATCAAAACACCACAGTTACTCTCAAAACACTTCAACCAAAACTTGAGAAAAGCAAATATAAACATGAAATCCTACAACAAAGAGAAAAAATCCAACTCCAAGCCTTACATTCACACAAATACACATCAATTTAAAGCCAAAACATTACATTCACAACAATCAAACAAATGTACATTAATTTAAAGCCAAAACAGCACATTCACAACAATCACACAAATGTACATCAATTTAAAGCCAAAACAGCACATTCACAACAATCAAAATACCACAGTTACTCTCAAAACACTTCAAACAAAACTCGAGCAAAGCAAATATAAACATGAAAATCCTCCATCAAAGACAAAAAATTCAACTCTAAACCCTCACATTCACACAAATGCACATCAATATAACGCCAAAACAGCACATTCACAACAATCACAACAATCACAACACCGCAGTTTCTCTCAAAACACTTCAATCAAAACTCGAGCAAAGTAAATATAAACATGAAAAGCCTCCAAAAAAAGACAAAAAATCCAACTCCAAACCCTCACATTCACACAAATGTACATCAATTTAAAACGAAAACACCACAATCACTCTCAAAACACTTAGATCTCATTCCAAAATCGATCGAAACTAACTCAAAAAAGCCATACAAACACGTTGCTCATTGCTCATTGTACAGCTAAAAACAAACAAAAACGAACTAAAATGAAAAGAATGCTTACCCAAATTAGGCAGTTTCTGGTGAGATTTCGTTCTCAGATCTACGGACTTTCACTTCACAGAATCAGTATATATGAGTTTTTGTATCAATCAGAGAGACAACTAGGGTGGGTGGGGTGGGTGGGTAGGGAGCTAAGTAAACAACTGAGAAAAAGGATATATTCAGACAAAAAGAAAAATAGAGGAGAGGGGGGTGGGGGCCAATGAAAAGATAAAAACTTCTTTACACTTTTGCCACTGTTTGTAGTTCAAATTTACCAATATGACACTGAGGCCTGAAGAAACGGACATTTGACTGATTTGACCAGACGGTCTTTGTGGTTAAAGCGAAACAAAAGGTCATTTCGGGTAAAACTCGATTTGTATTAAAACATATTATTATGATTAAGTTAAAAAAATAAGATTAAAATGACTAATAATTAACTATAATTTTGCAATAAAAATTTGTTTTGAATTGACGTAAATGTCGAGTAGAATATTATAATGTGATTTGACTTTAGAAACAAGTTGACGGACTGTTGTAATTAAAGACAATAACAATGCAATGATTAATAATTGAAAATTTGACTCTTTTAAACGAGGCTATAATTAAACTACGTAGCTAAATAATTTCAGTAATGATCAAATCTAGCTGATTAAATTATCGTATTAATTACTAGCTATTAGCTACTATGTTTGATTATTCTCCAAACATGAACAATCAATTTACAAATCTCATCAACCACAATTTAGTGAGTGGCGCCAAATCTTTCTATGGATTACTTTCTTCACCCCTTTCGCAGTAAAAGTGTCAATGATACCGGTTTATATTTGGTTACCCGAAGCTTATGTAGAGACACTTACGGTAGGATTTATCATCTTGACAGGAATTACTTTAAAATTTGAAACCTACACTAGCTAAATTATACCCGCAATATATTAGTATTGATGCTAATTAACGCAAGGATCTAGCGGGATTAAATGTGGTCCATGAAGTTATGCAATGTGATCAATTAATTATTGTAACAAAAGCTAATTAATGATTAAGTAAATCACTGTGAGATATATGAAGCCAAAGAAGAAAATGAAAGGCTAAAGTGGATGTTATCTAAAATGATGAAGGGTTATAAATACTTGCAAATGCATTTTCAAGGCATATTAACTCAAAAAAAATTTGAAAGAATATTATTGCAATCGTTTTTAATTAGAAGTTTCAAATTCAGACTATAAAAAATAAAATTACTTTTAATATGAAGCATTTTATCTTTAAGATGTAATTTTGCAATGCGAATCTAAAGTAATTGTCCAAATTAAAAGGATAATGAATACCGAAAAAGAAATTTCAATTAAATATTTCATGAAATATGTCATGCATACTAACACACTTATTCAGTAGCCTTTACCCATAATTTTTAACACGGAGTGTATATATATACGCACTCTTTCAATAAATGCAAAATTTAAACTATTAATATAAATATTACAATGTATTTCATGTTAATAACTTTAAAAATTGAACTCATTAAATCTAAATTTTGATCTCGTCTATGCATAATAATTGAAAATTTACATTAATTAAGTCTGAGCCATTTATCACAAAAGAATAGATGGCACGTTATCAATACACGCACTCTATATTGCTCAAGATCTTAGTTTCACAATGATATATGTCTTGATAATTAAATAGATTACTTAATTAAAAAAATTACGTAATATAAAATATAATATTTGTTCAGAATGGTCGGAACGTAACTCCACATATAGGGGCACTTTTAGTACGGTTTATATGCCACTTTGATTAAAAATCATATAAACTATAGTCCTTGTGAATATAAAATTCATAAGTTGTTTGACTACTTTTAGATGGAAATTGAAATATATATATATATATATATATATATACTAAAGCTTTAGTTAGGATCAAACAACTTACTAAACATATTCAAATATATTGAATTAAATATGTATATTTAAAAATAAATAAATTCAACATCTATTTTATATACAGTACGATAATTTTAATCTTATATATATGCGTAGGGGCAAGTATGCAATTAAGGGCTACAAGAAGGGCATATTAGTAAAGAGCGATTGCATGGATTAGGGGCAACGTCGTAACAATTGTGTTATCATGTCTTGATGAGTTGCTGGCAAGTTTTGTTGTAGAGTGAAAGCTAAAAATATTGGGACCCAAAATAATAAAATGAAAAAGAAATGTCAATTCTTTTAATTAAGATTTTAGTATATAATATTTATAAAGTTTTGTCAATGTTATGTTTAAGTAGTTTTAAATATATCCAATAAAATATTTAATTTACAATAAACATAATCATACTTTATAGTAAAAAATTATAAAAAAATATATATTGACCATACAATATAGCTTGCGAAAAGTCAAAAAATATATAATGACTATACAATATAGATATACACGGACTATACATTATCACATACTCAAAAAATTGAATATAACTTAACTATACATGAAATATACATGAAGTATACATCGACTATTCAATCTTAATCAACTCTAAATAATCCCAAAATTTAGATATGAAATCCTCTCGATGTTTCGAGTCTTTGATAAATAATTTGCTCGAAACGATTTATATTTGCGATACATCAAAAAAATTTAAAGAAGAAGAAAAAATTGGAAAAAGAATCGGAAGAAGAAACTGTTGAAACTGAAAGAAGAAACTAGCACAACAAACGGGCTCAACAATGAAATATTCGAATTAATCAGCACTCTAATATAGATATTGAACACCGAATGAAAACAAAATAATTATTTAAGAAAACAAAATATTATAACAGTTGTTTAACTTTTATAATCATTTCAGGTGATGACTATATTATGATCAGTTTCACAATTCATAGATATAAATAAATATTTTATTTCATTTTTCGTTTCTATTTGAAGATTATATTAAAAAAAAAGTATTATTTCCTTATCGCGAAAATAATGAAAATAAAAAAGACAAGACAAAGACAAGATAAATGAAATTAATTATCACGGACAGGATATCAGAAAGCGAAATAAGAACTATGTTTCATGTGGCTGTACCTGCATTTCGACATCATTATGAACTTAATCCAATTTTATTTGTCATTTTCCCAATTGTTCATCCTAATTCATTTTTTTATTTTAAATTAATAGAAGAGAAAAATTCATATAAGTGATATTTATTAATTGAGGATAAATTTTAGATTTGCTATGTAATTATTATTATTATGTTTGAGTTTTTTTATTTATTTCGAATCATGAGGATATAAAATGAGCTTAAATGAAGAGATGAAAATTTATATAGTCGATCTTAACTTATTTGGAATCAAGATTGTGCCTTTAAAAACTTCTTGCTCAAATGTTGCCATGTATAAAATGCCAGATTCCAATTAAATCTCTCACCTACACACAAATTCATAAAAATTAAAACGTTTTGAATTTTCTTTCAATTTTTAATTAAGTGTTTTAAATAAATTTTAAATATGAAAGAGAAATATTAGTGCCTTATAAAACTTCTTGCTCAAATGTTGCATATTCTATAAATAACCAGATTCCAATTAAATTTGTTACCTCTTAATTACACACCAAATTCATAAAAATTAAAAGATTCATTTTACTCTATTATTTTTGCATTAATTTCCTATCTTTTTTCTTCTTTTTTATATAATGATAACATAATAATATACTAATACTTTTTATGTATAAAAAATCAGCCCATGTAATAGTAATATATCATGCCTTTAATAATGAGTTTGAATTCTTTAATAAACCGAATAATTAATGGATAGTGAATGTCTATATTTCTTCATTTCCTCCCCTTTTTATAACTCCCATATATTCAACAATATAATTACTCTTACATTTTCTTTTTGCATTAAATTTTGGGAGCAATAATCATTCAATAATATTTTTGCATATATATACTTTTTATTCCTTTCAACAATAGTGTATGTTATGCTTATTAATAACATAGTATATATGTTATGCTGATTAATAAAATAAAAGATAACGAAAAAAGAGAGGCGATTATATAGGTACATAATTCTTTTGTCCATTTTTGATTAATTTGTTTTTGGCTGAGGATGAATGCTTTTACGATAGATATGGAAATTTTGATTAATATCTATTTGATATATTTTTTTCCCTTCTTATAATGCCACCTTATTTTTACACTGTTATCCTTTTGTTTTAAACAAAGAAAGATGCAAGTAATTGTTGCAGTGTTCTATTTTGACACTTACACTTATTAGTTTTTTTTTTTAAACTATGGTATTAGTTTATAGATAGTGAATTACATTTGTTCATGTTTGTAGATAGAAAAATATATAAAACGATAATAAATTAAAGTTGTTATCACGTTTAAGGACGGATAAGTTTACTAGTATTTTAATAATTAACAAGAATATCTAGAGACTAGTTAAGTTAAAATGAGTGCCACTTGGCAATGAAAAGACCAACCGTAACATGCAAGTGAAGCGGACAAAGTTTTAACATTCAATTGTAATTTTATTACACATTAACGATAAATCAGCAACTACGAATTACCATTTTAATTTTAATTTTAATTTTTTCATGATCTAGCTAAAACTAGATTAATTAATTTTCACGTAACTCGTGATTAATCTAAGAAATTAACAACTAATTAACTTACACAAAAGTGATCACCTCATCTTTAATTTGTTCATAATTAAGGTACAAGAAGAAGAAGAAAAAAATTAAAATTGAAATTAACAATGCATGATCATATGATGCCTTCATCACCATCAACACCAACCCGAATTCGACGTAGACGGACGCAGGATGTGGTATTCTTTCCTTTATGATATTGTAATTCAGATATTTCTCAGCTGTTATAGCGAAATATTGTTAATGATCTATTTCAGAGAAAATATGATTGTTATAATGAAATGTCGTTTTATGTCAGATATTTCCTGAGCTAAGCAAATTAAATGGAGGTCATTTACTTATGGATGATCAAAACAAATACAGAACAATGTGGATTCGAACGTATTCGTCTCTATGGATGCTTATAAGCATTATAATCATACTTTACTTGGGTCATTTGTATATTTGTGCAATGGTTGTTGTGATCCAAATCATCATGACATCTGAGTTGTTCAATCTACTTAGACGAACGGATGAAGATAAGTGTCTTCCTGGATTTAGGCAACTAAATTGGTAAGAATTCCTCTGTACTTTACTATGATTTCGAGTTTCGACTATTCAAAATTGAAAAGAGATATATAACTAGAGTATGCATTTTATGTTGTTGATTTAGGTACTTTTTCTTCACGGGCATGTTGTTTGTATATGGACGTATACTTAGCCAACAACTTGTGAATACTGCAACTATTGATGAATTCTCGTATAAGTTAGTAAGCAAGGTTATAAAGTATCAGATGGTCTTTTGCTATTTTCTGTATATTGCAGGTTTGTTCATCTTTTTGAAAAGTTTATTGATATAATACATTTTGGTTTTGATGCATCACTTGATTCGAGGATCTTTCAGAAACAGCCTCTCTACTTCTACGAGGTAGGGGTAAGGTCTGCGTATACTCTACCCTCCTCATACCTCACTTGTGGGATTACACTGGGATTATTGTTGTTGTTGTACTTGGGATAACATTATTTTCATTGACATCTATTTACTTCAAATTTGTTTCTTTTCATTTTTTGAGTCACTCTATCATTTATGACTTTAAGAACTTAGAAAACGGAGAGCAATTTGAAGAAATGACCTTAAATCTTTGTGTATTGATACCCCCTAATCGAATTGTTTGGGATTCAGAAGTGGAAGAAATCGTCTTATATTACCAAATAACGTCCCTATTGTCATAGCTATGGATATAGGGATTTTGAGAATACGCCTTAACTTACCTTATTGTGTTTCACAAGCTTTTTAACAGGAGATGTTAAATATGTAATGCTTGTTTGTATTTGCAGGACTTGTTTGGTTCATTCTAACGTTAAAGAAGAAGACTTACAAGTATCAATTTGGTCAGTATGCATGGACTCACATGGTTCTATTTGTGGTCTTCACACAATCCTCTTTTACTGTAGCCAACATATTTGAAGGCATTTTTTGGTAATATATAAGTTCTCAGGAAGTTAATAAATGATGATATAACAGTATTTTACTCATGTAGAGTGCATAAACATTTGATTCTTCTGTTGCAGGTTCCTTCTTCCAGCATCACTTATCGCGATGAATGATGTAGCAGCTTATTTCTTCGGTTTTTTCTTTGGGAAGACGCCTTTGATCAAGCTGTCTCCGAAAAAGACATGGGAAGGCTTCATTGGAGGATCTATTGCCACCATGATAACAGCTTTCTTGGTCAGTGGTACCTTTCCAGGACTTCCAGTATTTTTTTTTATCTTCCTATTATTTTCTGATCAAACTGATAATGTTAGGTCCGTCCTTGTTCAGTAATATGGTATCAGAGCCAGGTCCATCCCTATTTCAGCCCTCCATGTTATATTGTTCACGCTCCTGTTGGTGGTCTGGGCATGTGGGGTGTCTTAGAGTGCGTTAGAGTCCTACATTGGTCGGAAAATGGGCTAGTGATCTCCTTATACTGACTTGAGTAGTCCTCCCCTCATGAGCTAGCTTTTGACGTTGAATTAGGCATAAGGTCCATATCTTAACGTATCCAATACTTAATGTAGCTTTTGGCATTGGTTCATGCATTAGGTGGTATATCATATATGGCTTGTTACATGATCTTCCCTCATCTCTTTAGACAGAAAATTGTAATGTGAAGTATACTGTAACAAAATGTAAGTTTTGTATAATTGAAATTTTCAGCTTCTATGCAGTTTGCAAATGTCCTTGGTCGTTTCCAATGGTTGACATGTCCAAGAAAGGTGAGATATTTTATCTAAGTTAAAGAAAGATATCAAGTATGATTCTCGATGATTACTAATCTAACAAAGAAAATACAGGACCTATCGACTGGTTGGCTTCAGTGTGATCCTGGTCCTCTATTCAAACCAGAATACTATTCCATAGCTGGATTGACTCGATGGGTGAGTCTGCATCCGGGATGTTTATTGCTTTTCTGTGTAAACTATGATCTTGCTTTTCTGGGATGTATATTAACTAAAGTTGTTCCCTCTCTCATCGCGAAATTAAAAGTATACAACTGTTCTTTTAGCCTCAAAACTCATGGTATAGATCATCCTAATGGTAACTTGAAAAGAATGAATCCTCTGCAACTGTTTTGACAGTTCTTTCTACCAAGGATATGTGGTCTTTCTTACTTGCTGAGTTTTAAGTTTGATCAAATATTTTGTTTGATTCATATTATCAACAACAACAACATTATGCCTAAGTCTCAAACAAGTTGGGATCGGGCTATATGAATCCTCATTGTTTCATTTAAGCTCAACTCATGTCAACATTCATCTAGCACTAAGCAAATGTCATAAACTTCCTCAGCACTCTACATTTTACTTGAAATTTCTCTGCTGCTTACAGAACTTACATACTCATTATCATTTAGTGAAATCTTACAGTTCCCTCTGAAGGAGATATCGATACTTCCTGTGCAATGGCATGCTTTATGCTTGGGTTTATTTGCATCCATAATCGCTCCGTTTGGGGGATTTTTTGCTAGTGGATTCAAGAGAGCCTTTAAGATCAAGGTCTGTACAGCTTCTAATGGAAACTGAATGTTATTTTTGTACATTTTAGTCATTCATTTCCTTCATTTACATGGAATCGTCCAGGATTTTGGCTATTACATTCCTGGACATGGCGGTTTCACTGATAGGATGGATTGCCAGGTAATACTCAAGAAGCAGATAAAATACTTGATTGTTCTTGTTTTGAGAGTTCCTATTATGTGAAGGTCAACAGTGTAAGATAAGCTAAGGTTGTGTTATATATGTGCAGATGGTGATGGCCATTTTTGTCTACATTTACTATCAGTCATTTGTTCCTCAAGACTACTCTATTGACATGATTTTAGATCAGGTACTTGCTGATTCTACAATCAACAGCAGTGTGTTGTCTTGTTGTCCGCTTATATTAGTAGTCACAGTATTGCTCCTGTTGTTTCTTGTACTTCCATTACTTCTTTTTCGAGACTGCTTTTGGATTGTTTTTCCTTGAGCCGAGGGACTCTCGAAAACAATCTCTCTCCCTCCTAAGGTAGGGGTAAGATCCAGATACACACTACCCTCTCCAGACCCCACTTGTGTGATTATGGAATTACACCGAGTATGTTGTTGTTGTGCATAAGTAAGCTAACTGATTAACCTGTTTGCTGCAGATAGTAAGGAATCTCAGCTTTGAGGATCAGAAAACACTTTACTATAGGCTGGGACAGATATTTAGGCAGAGGCAGATGAAAAATTATTGAACAGTGTTATCAACTTTGCACAAAGTATTTTTTTTATTGGTTGAGATATGAGGGGTGTCCCTTTCTTGCACATTTACTCTTCTTAAACTCATTCTCAGAGAAAGTTTTGCACCAATTTACTATGCTTACTTGCCAAGATCAACCTTAAATAATATAAGGTGCTTCAAATACTGACAAGTACAGTGATGACTTGAGAAGAAAATTAAAATGATTTTATTAACCAAAAAAGAAGGAATAAATTGCTTAATCTCATAATCTAGGCAAGCACAAACACACTGAGACTAGGTAACAGAAGGTTTGAATTAAAAATGAATTGGTTAAAGTGTATACAAATAAACAGTTCTTGAGTGCCTCTCAAAATAAGTGTAGTTTCAGTTCAACTTTACCAAGGCGACGATTCATCATCCTGGAAATTGCATTTGGAGATCAAAAAAGATGCTCAAGATTTTGCAGAGCTCCTTCAGCTCGAGCCAATAATCGTGCAGCAATATAAGTTCTGGAAAATTGATACTGCTGAAACTTGCTTGAAGCATTTATCACATCAGTTCCCGTGACACCAATGTTGACGGAGTTCTCAGAAGCATCAGTATAAGTTGAAACTTATCAGTGAACATTGAACATTTCTGTTTTTTCACCTAGTTATGTACTGAATCTCTGCATTTTCCCTTAGCCATTCAAGTACTTTTGCCCCTTCAAGTACCTCTTGTACCTGGCCAACATTGAGGGACCATCAGACTATATGCACTTTACTTAATATGGAGAACAAACACAAGACTTGCTTAACTGGTGCAATTTTTGGTAAAGATAGTTTCCGCATTTCTATTATGATTAAGTCGCTTGAGGTTCTCCGGTCAATTACATTTAACAGGTTATTGTCAGAATGATTCAGTTAAATACCAACCTGTAGCTTAACTCGGTCCTCATCGTACTCCTGTTGATGCTGTTGGAATTCTTGAATTGAGTTCTGAACCTCCTTCACTAGCTCCTCAGTTGAAAACTGCAAAGTCCAGTAAATGAATAATGATCAGAAAAGGTAAGCTGCATTGTCAGCATGCCGAAGTATTTGAACCTTTCTCATGGCTACTCATGGTAAAATGAGGATATCATTACTAGAGAGCTAATTTACTTTTCAATGCTCACAGTACTTGGTCAAAGTAAAATGAATTTCCTTCGCACTTCTTTCATTGTTTTGACTAGTTCGTACATAACCAACCACTTAAACAACTACTGTAATAACTCTTAAAATCTTTAGACAAGCAAAAAAGGAAAGGGGGTGGGGGGGTGGGGGGGAGAATACTAAGATCATAGAAATTAACAAAAACTTAAAAGAAATATAATGTTGGAGTTCTGATAGGTGGATCACATAAAGATGAAGAAACGTACCTGCAAATTTTCACGTGTAAATATGTCACCAACAGCTAAATTTTGCTTTATGATACTTATTATATTTTCTTTTTGTGTCTCAAGGAACTCATTCACTGCCCTTGGGCTTGATAATGATGCTAGCTGCTGTTCGTTCAGTTTCATATTTGCCTAAACAAAGATAATGATTAAATTAGAGCATGCATAGAAGTCCATAAACGGAGAGACAACTGAGTGGCGAATGCTGGTCTGACCTGCAATTGTAAAAGTTGAGCTCCATAGAGTTGCCTTCCTTGCTCTTGGAAGAGAGATTGAGGAATATCAACTTCAACCATCTAGGAAGTAAGAGAAGATACCATAAACTCATAATAAAATGTTCAATAAACAATAGTCCAATACATGTACAGAAATAGTCACCAAACTTATGGTATATGCATGAGTGCGAGTCTGTGGCATCACAACGTTATAATATGTCAAACAATAACATTCTTTTAGTAGTGAGTAGAACAACTGGTACCAATAAACCTAAGTGGTTCTCACTAATTGGGGTAGAAAAGTTGCTCGACGAATTTTGTTACATAGGAAGTGGATAGTGTGTTTATATGGTCATAAGCCCATAATCACAAGTTTAGGGGGAAAATCAGCTTGTGTGATTCGCAAGAATGGGTTGATGAGAAGAAATTTATCGATCAAGCAACACATGGTTGGTATGGCTTCCATGTTCGTATTTGCTAAATGCGACTGCTGAGTATAAAAAAGGAAATGGAAAGGAACCTTGTATAGCTGGTCAAGGATGGCATTATCAGTTGCTTGGTCTTTAGCTGCCTGTTCAACTTCAAGACATCTTTGTAGCAACGCTTGCTTGACCTGCAAATTATGTATCAGAAAATTTCCTCAACTACTACGTGATTCGGGAAAATAAATTGCTTCCCTGCAACTTCTCTGCACGTATGAGAAAAATAGAAGTCCTCACCTCCTCAATGGAGCTGCATCCTGGGAGAAGCCTTTCAGCAATCGAGTCATTCAACTCAGGCAAATCTCTGTAGAACAGTTCCTTACATGCAACCTGATAAGAAAAACAGAAGGAAGGACTTGAACTGAGAAGCTCAATACACTAATTGGCAAAAAACTTGAAATGATCTCAGAAAACCGTATGATCAATCAGCCTTAAAGTGATCGAAGAAGTTGGAATTTCGTTTTCTTAGAAACACCAATTGAAGTCCTTATTTAGACAAGGGAAAAATGTCCCACAACTAAGAGTTAAATTCAAACCTAGATTACTATCCATTTCAACTGACCATTAAGATTATGCAATACTTCTCTATAGAAACCGCCAACTAAATTGTTTGAGGAACACAAGTTGATTTTGGCAGTCACCTACTTCTTTGCAGAGATAGTGGATAAAACACCTTTTTTTTTCCGGGGTAATTATTAGTAGCTGCCACTAGGAGTGGTTTAGCATTTCAGAGATTTATACATTTCGGAATATATAGAGAGCGTCTACTGCTTTTTATTTTATTAGAATAACATTGGCATGAAATGAGTTTTCATGGAGTAATATAGTCAGAGAGGATTTCGTTAAGCCAACTCTAAACATTGGGCAGCTAGACAGGTTGACTTCACTTGAATTCTTTATCAGGTAGCGTAGGAACTCACAGTGAATTGAGCATGAACACCACGAAGATCTTCTTGTTTCCATGAGTCTGGAAATACCAAAGGGAATGACTTCGTTTCACCTCGTTTAATACCAATAATTGAGTCACGAAATCCGGGAAGGACATTATCTCCATCTTCTGTATCAAAATTGAAACCTGAACCATAGATACAGATACAATCAGCTCAAACACTTAAGAGAAGCAACTTATGTAATCAAACATTCGAGCAATTGGAACTTGCAAAACTTCAGTCATATAGTTTACAGAACAACTAAAAACCTACTTGGGAGGCAGTAATTTCATTACAAATAATCTATTAGAGAAATAACAGACCTTTACTCTCTGCAGCTGGTATGGTTTTAGCGTCTGATCCATCTTGCTCAATCGTAGTTGCTGATATATCAATCACTGCGACATCGCCAACCTGGAATTTTTTTGGATACTTATGATAAGCTACTATGCACAAAAGAAAATCCATCTCAACTACTTATGTTTGTCCGGGGGACTTAAATCTCCAAAGTTATGTCAAATGCACATAAATTGGACAAAGCAACAGTACCGACATGATCAATACTCTGTAAATGAGTAAGCTAGGAAGGAGCCAGTAAAGAGTTGTAAAAATTGCATCTGATGTTGTTAACTCTTCAGCAAATTAGACATGATGGCTTTTTTCTCATAAATCATATTTAACATGTTCAATGTATAATCTAGACACTTAATTAGTAAGGAAGCAGAGACAAGTTATATTGCTCGGACTCTTCAAAAATGTCAACCGGTGCGTGTCGGATTCTCCAAAGTAGTGTATTTTTGGAGAATCCGACACAAGCGCAGCATAAAAAATGAAGAGCCTGAGCAACTTAGGAGAAAAGTATTAAGTAAACTCAATCGCAGACTCTTAAGATGCTTTCAAGAAGCTACCCGACTAGTCTGAGCCTCTGAATAACTATTAGTTACCTGTAAACCCCTATCAGTAACAATTCTCAATGCACCCAGAGACTTGTGACGCCGTATCAACTCTTTTTCTGAAGCTCTTTGAGCATCAATATCGCTGTCAAGCTCAACAACCACCTTAATATTCTTGTATGCATCATCAGGTTTCCACTTGATTTCAGGAGCCACATCAACAACCACATCATACCTATAATCATCATTACTAACAGGTCAAGAATTGCCTTCTTTTCATGACCATAGGCCAGTAAGGCCACAGCAGATATGCTATGTCAAGTTGACCAGTATCTGAATGTGACATGTCTTCCCAAAGGCCGTACACCTGTACTAGTATGCCTCTGTCCCAATTTATGTAGCATCGTTTGACTTGACACAAAGTTTAAAAAAGAAAGGAAGATTTTTGAAATTTGTGATTTCAAACACTACTTGACCATTTGTGTGGCTATAAATCATTTCATTAAAGGTAAAAGGAATTTTAAAGTTAAATTATCTCTAATTATAGTAAGGAGACATTCTTTATGGGACAGACTAAAAAGAAAAACGTGCCACATAAATTCGACAGAGGGAGTACTTAACTAGATCAAACTCTTCCCACCTTTCAATTTTAAAGCTCATTTCATAGGAACGAGAAACTCTAGATCATGAAACATTCAAGTTTAGCAGCTGTGGAAAATAAAGTTACCAACTATCTTCATTTTTGAGTGTTTAACAAACCTCAAGCAATTCAGAGACAGATAAGTTTTTTCCATGTCTTCAAATTTGGTCACAATGCGGATGGAGTCTTCATATGCGTTCCGGGTAACCTACAGTTTAACAGCATCCATGAATCAAACTTAGCAAACCAAGAAAGTGGAAAGCTAGTTAGAACAATGCAGATTCCCTATTATTACTCATAAGCAATCAAATATTTGCAAAGCAAGATATAAACTACATCCTAGAACTGCCAAAACTGTATTAACAGACACTACTTTGGCCCTGCATTGTATTTATTTTTCTTGATTCCAACATTAGTGAGATACAGAGGTCCTAAATGCTACAGGTATACAAGCGTTTGACAGGTTGTGACTACTGACTAGTAACAAATTCAAACATCAAATTTGTAACAACAGTTCGAGAAGCTTAAACTATTACAAGATTAATCAATGGTAGAAGTAGTATGACGCACCGAAGACATGGCATGTGGAAGTGTTCTTTTCAGAATAGCTTCAACTACAGCGTTTTGAATATTTTGCTTCCCGACAAAGCCAACAAGGATATCTTCTGGAACATTCTTCCCTGGACGAAATCCAGGAACCTGAACATGTAAAACAGATAGTATGACCAAATACTTCAATTCCTCTCGATAACAGCTGTGGAATTAGAATTTAGTGATGGAATAGATGGTCAAGAAGAAATTTAGCGGAAAAGGAAGACACTTCACCAGTATCCAACATGGAAATTTAAGTCATACTCAATAAAATGATATGGATCTTAGAAAATCAGAATGATATCCAGTATAAGAAAAAAAAATCAACTTAAATGAAATAACATTTATGAACAATCATAAGGTCATAGTCTTCTCCTCAAGGCAATAAATTAGCTTAAAATAGAATGTAGCTACCCAAGTTGTTGGCAACAATAATAAATTAGAAAAGGTTCTCGTTTATCACCTTTGAACGTCTCATGAACTCTTTTATGACTTTTTTGTAGCAATCCTCACATACAACAGTTGGAACTTCAACACTCAATCTGATCTGTGAAAAAGTAAATAAATGAAGTTATATGATGGACATGATAATGACACTCTTTGTTCGAGGAATTGAAGCAATTGAATGAGAGCCTTCAATCCTTTGGATACTTCAATTACTATAGATACGATCAAACTACAATTCAAATTCGCAAATTGACTTTTCCCATGTAATTGTACCATTTTTAATGCATCGGCTAAATTGATTAATCTTCGAAGTTAAATTGGATTAGATCAACTCAATATTTCAAAAGTATTCAAAAACTATACGAAAAGTACAATATAAGTTGCAATTATAGTCAAATACATTTCAACATGTTGATCAAAGTTCATATAGTTTGAATATCAAAAAGCAAAAAATGACGCATAAACTAGACCGGAGTGAGTATGAAAAACACAAACCTTTGTGAAAAATCAAAACCATGGGGTTGAAAAAGAAAGCAAAAAAGATCTATAAATAAAACCAAATAGTGTACCCTTGTTAGGCAAATCCAAAATTTGAAGCTTATGAGTTCGAGAATATAGTTCTTTTTTAAGTTACTCAATTCAAAATCAATAATTTATACATATTCAATAAATTTCTTAATACAAATATAGAATTTGAACCAAAGCTACTGAGTTAGGCCGAATCCATAATCATACTCTAGCTCCAACCATGCTGAGATGTCACTATGTTAGCCGAAAAATCAAATCTTTCTCATCGCACGGGACTTGCCTAGTGCAATTTACCTCTCTCATGTGATTGGCGAGTTATTACACTGGAGCGGGGTTAACCCTAAGAAGGAAACCAAATAACTTACCCTTGAATTGGGTTCCTGTGTCTCAGTAACATGAAGATCAGCTGGAAGTTTATCTTCAACAGTTTCAACAACACCAGAAGCTGCTGCTGCTGCCGCTGCTGCTGCTGCCGCTGCCGCTGCCGCCACCAATCGAGCTGAAGCCAGCTGGTGCACTGGAAGCTGTTGTTGAAGAAAGGAGGAGGAGAATTGGCGGGAAGACGAATTGGGTTTTTGTTTAAGCAAGAATTTATCATTGGGTTGAAAGAATTGAGCTTTTGTAGAATTTGATGGAAATGAGAAAATTGAAGGATTCAATTGGATGGAAATTGGAGTCGCCATTTTCTTTTTCAGTTCTAAGCAGAAATGCAGAAGTGATGAAGATAACACTACTCCCCTTTGTGTCTCACTCTCCTAGAAGCAATTTTCAATATAGGATAAGGTAAGAATTTATAACATTAGAAATGATAATTACTTAATTCATATTATTTCTTAGCAAAAAAAAAAATAATCTTTATGAAAATGGAAAATTAGGGGAGTTGATTTTATTGTAGTTTACTAACTTATTTTTAATTGTATATTAATTTTATGAGAAATTTCTATTTTCACATAAAAAAAATATAAGAAATCTTGTTCGTTAATTATATTCTAATTTTATTTTATTTTTTGACAAGAAATTTGAGGGCGAAAATAAAATGTGGTAATTGAATATGGACAAAGTTTCAAGGAGGAAATATTTTTACCCATAAAATGTTGAATATTGTTAATAATATGATATTTTTTTTAAAAATAATTATGCGGAATTGAGTTAAAACAAAACTATAAGATCATGTTTTAAGTATATTTTTCATCAATGTAACCTAACACAATAAAACATACTAGTTGGATTGAATCCAATAATTTTGTTTCTTTTAGTTAGTCTCGACTAATATGAATAGAAAGAACGTTTCTTGCTTGTTTAATAAAGTCAAATTTTAGTCACATAAATGAAATGACTCGCTAAAGCATCTTTATATATGTATGAATAATAAAATTTTAAACCCATTAAAATTCATTACTAATCCTCAAAAGTCAAAATCGATCATTTCTAAACTTGTAAAATTTAAATAGGGATAAGGGTCTGAAAAATATCCCAACTTTGATCGGATTTGTTGTTGCGATACTAAACTTTCATAAGGACCTATTACCTCCCTAAACTATTTAATATCGTATTTTAAACATATATATTTGCCCACGTGGACATAAAAAATAATGCAAAATTATAAATAGTAATGTGTCCACGTGAGCACATATATACCTTTAAAATACACTATTAAATAGTTCAGGGGGTAAAAAATACGGTATTAAATAGTTTAGGGAGGTAATAGGTCCTTATGAAAGTTTAGTATCGCAACAACAAATCCGA
>NW_006239000.1:1649015-1685130 GCF_000226075.1 Solanum tuberosum
GTCTGAAAAATATCCCAACTTTGGTCGGATTTGCTGTTGCGATATTAAACTTTCATAAGGACCTATTACCTCCCTAAACTATTTAATACCGTATTTTTTACCCCCTGAACTATTTAATAGTGTATTTTAAAGGTATATATGTGCTCACGTGGACACATTACTATTTATAATTTTGCATTATTTTTTATGTCCACGTGGGCAAATATATATGTTTAAAATACGATATTAAATAGTTTAGGGAGGTAATAGGTCCTTATGAAAGTTTAGTATCGTAACAGCAAATTCGACCAAAGTTGGGGTATTTTTCAGACTCTTATCCCTTTAAAATATAAATCCGTTTCACGAAAAATCCAATATTAATAGATAGTAAACGAATACGGTGCCGTTTTAACTGGTCAAAACCAGTACTGAAAAATCTACAAAAACAAACAAGCATCTATGTCCACTAGCTCCCAAGATTTTCGCCATTTTCTTAAATCAGTGAAGGTAAAGAAAAGCTTTTTTCGCCATGGCTAAAGTGGCTTCTAGTTCTATTGGACTACATAGACCGAAGCCCTTTCATTTTCGACCTAATCAAACTTTGCACTCTGTAAAACCTTTCAATTATCAGCTGAACAATCTTCAAAAGTATCAAAGAATATACTGCCAAACAGAGCCCAAAACAGGGGATTGCTGCCAACCAAACTCTGACCCGTCTGAATCTGCAGTAAAGGTTTAGTCTTTTCACTTTCTTTGTTGTTTTTGTTGATACCCATTAAGGTTTATTTGGGTGGGTTAGCAGTGGAGTAAAAACTAAAAAGTGTGCAGTTTTGTGAACTTTTGAAAAGGGTATTTTTGTTTTAGTGTGATTGAAGATGGAGGAAATTGAGCAACCCCTTTACTTAAAGGACCTTTTGGGTCAAATTCCCATGTTGAGGGAAGTAGTTACTAGTTAGTGATAGTGTTGTTAATTAACCTACTTATAAAGAAAATGGAGTGTTGTTAATTAGTCTCAGGATGTGGCGTAGTGGCCAATGAAGAGGGTTGATAATCCTGAGGTCTTAGGTTCAAATATCATTTGATGATTTCTTTCCACCTATCTAAGCCTTGGTGGGGTGGAGAAAGTTATGCTACTTGTGCTAGTGAGAGTTAGCACATATCCCAGAAATTAGTCGAGGTGTGTCCAAGTTGGCGAAACACCGTGATTAGTGAGAGGTAGCGAGTATCCTATGGAATTAGTCGAGATGCGCTAAAGTTGGTCCAGACTCCACGGTTATGAAAATATCGTAAGTTACTTACAAAAAAGCAACAACATACCCGGTGTAGTTCCATAAGTGGGGTCTGGGGAGGGCCGTGTGTATGCAACCTTATCTCTACCTTCTGAAGGTACATAGGTTGTTTTGGTCCAGACTCCACGGTTATGAAAATATAGTAAGTTACTTAACAAAAAGCAACAACATACCCGGTGTAGTTCCACACGTGGGGTCTGGGAAGGGCGTTGTGTATGCAACCTTATCTCTACCTTATGAAGGTACATAGGTTGTTTTGGATAGACCCTCGGATCAAGTAAAGGATAACCGAAAACAAAGAAAAATATCAGGTAATAGTAAAATCAAAGAACAAGATAGTAGGAGAGTAATAACAATATTAATGATTAGGGAAACTAGACAACGCTCGACTACCTATTAACCTTTTACCCTAATCTTCGACATCCATATCCTCCTATCTAGGGTCATGTCCTCGGGAAGTCACCTCTCCCCGAATAAAATAAACTTGAAAGTTGTTAATTGACTTATTACTTAATGAAAAGGAAATATAGTGTTAATAATTTCCAACATACCTATTTATATGTGAAAGCTCTGGTATAATATGTTGCATAGAAAAAGAAATAGTATTAACAAAGAAACTAAATTCATTAATATCAACTTTGCAATGTTTTAGGTTTCGCTGGTGAGGTGATGCATTTACATAGAAAGTATAGCTAGTGGTGCAATATAATCTTCAAGTTGATATATATACAATTTTGATGGCATTACAGCTTTCTCAATGCACACTGACCCATTCTGATAATAATCCCTTGGATATTATTCATGTCTGGTGTAATATTTTGACTAGAATCTGATGGTTCAGCTAAATGTGTACTGTACAGGAGAAGTCGTCAATAGAACCAGGTGCTGGCAATGAGAGTAGTAAAGCTGAAGTCTCTCCTCCCTCTACTGGCCCTGAATATCCAACCAGAGACTTTAATCGGCGGGTAGCACTAGTGTCTGTCCTTGCAGCACTAGGACTTTTCTCTTCTCCAAGGCTAGATTTAGGTGTTTCTTTGAAGGATATCACGGCTGCAGCACTGCCATATGAAGAGGTTAGTGTACAAGCTTGACCATCATTTCCTATGATTATTTGTTTTGTTGCGTTCATTTGTTATCTCCTTTGCTTCAATCTACTTTTAGTTGACACAACACAAGGGTTTGTTTATTTCTTTAAAAATATGATAACACACCCTACCCTAAGCAAATCTAAGCCTACGTGTAGTTTTCTTTTATATTCCTTTCCTCTAAATCACAGATACGTACTTTCTCTATTGAGTCGTTTCAACTGTAGTTTCTTTCTTACGTTTTCTGTTTAATTTTCTTTTTGATCTCATCCCATGCAGGCTCTTTCCAATGGAAAGCCTACTGTTGTAGAATTCTATGCCGATTGGTGTGAAGTTTGTCGAGAATTAGCTCCAGATGTCTATAAAGTTGAACAGCAGTACAAGTAAATCTCTTTTTTTTGTTATTGATTCCTGATAACCTACACTTTTTCCAATCAATATAATAGAGCTGTCTTTTAGTTTTTCTTTTCAGAGAGAAATTTCCATTTCTTCAATAGTATGTGCATGTTTGAGTTTCTGCTTGCTCTTTGAAGCATGTGTTAAGAGTTAGCAATATGCATAGCACAAGTCCATGAACAGTTTCTGTTAAGAAGGTTCATGGTCTTGTCTATCGGGAACGGTCTGTGTATATCTCACCTTCCCCAACCCCGTTTGTGAGATCACACTGGGTATGTTGTTGTTGTTAAGGTTCATACTGTTAATGCAGGGACCGCGTGAATTTTGTTATGTTGAATGTGGATAACACGAAGTGGGAACAAGAGCTTGATGAGTTTGGAGTTGAGGGTATCCCCCATTTTGCATTCCTGGATAAAGATGGAAACGAGGAAGGTAATGTTGTTGGCCGTCTTCCAAAACAGTATTTGCTTGAGAATGTAGACGCCCTTGCAAATGGAAAAGAATCAATACCTTATTCTCGCGCTGTGGGACAATATACAAGTGCTGAATCGCGCAAGATCCATCAAATTTCTGATCCGAGAAGTCATGGTTAGAGCTAATACGCACCCAGATATATTACCCAAACAAACTATCATCAATTCTTGCAAGACTTGCATTTGAAATTGAGTAAGGAGTGACAAATACCACTTGCTAGTCTGTAAGTTTGGCACTATTTTCGCACACTTCGTTGTATATATGAATATGCAGACTGCCATAATGTATTGCACAAGTGACCCTCTTCTTTATAGCTAATTCCACAGGTTAGTTTACTGTGTGTTCTAATATTCATTGTTGCCGATATAGAGACTGCTCTCCACAATGATGTTCATTTTCCTTGCGCGGTGGGGTTCTTAGTGGTTATGTCGGGTGAGGATCTTGTTTTGAAGTCTGAATATCGTATTGAAACATGTTTCTGTAAAAATAACAATCAGCTAGCAAATGTTCCCCCATCTACACAGACGAAAAAAAGAAAGAAAAAAGCACCAATATCCACACAGCCAAAAAATACATGAAGTTGGCTATGAAATACTAAAATCAGATACTGAAAGTATGTTCTTTATTTTCACTGTAGCTGAAAAAATAATACCGACTTCTTTCACTCAGAGATACGGTTTAGCAATGACCAAAGCGATCTGTCTCTCAAGCAGAATAAGTTAAATCCTCACTTAAAAGTACAAAACATATAACAACACTTGCGTATTGGTAAGGAAGTGGAGAGGGAAAGTGTCCACCCACAATAAGAATAGCCTTGTGAATCAGAGGGTTCTGATTGTTTCAATTTTAACACAACTCTAAATAAAGGGCAAAAAAGAACATTGAAGCTATAGCTTTAACATCTGCACAATGAACACCTTCCCTGAAATAGAATGTAGAGCTCAAATCGCCTAAGATCAAAATGTTCTGATTTTTAGAACTGCAAGCGCTCTAAAACATTAGTGAGCCACCA
Source organism: Solanum tuberosum (assembly GCF_000226075.1). NCBI lineage: Eukaryota > Viridiplantae > Streptophyta > Magnoliopsida > Solanales > Solanaceae > Solanum > Solanum tuberosum. Next base: position 1,653,251 of record NW_006239000.1, read on the forward strand.
ATTTGGGCGCTGGTAGTTTGATCAATTCCCTGTACTCTCCACAGCTACTGTCACACCAACTTCAGCAGGTCGGATAATTCGGCCATGCAAGGAGTACCCTGGCTGCAAACAGAAGTGCAATTAAATTGTCTGCTGTTCATTTGAATTCTAATGTGAGGCATTTCCATTATATTTGAGTTGTGTAAAGACCGCAAATGCTTCTATGATGTTGCTTCAGGACTATGCAAAAGAACAATCAAATTACTTGTAATTGAAAAGAAAATACTAAACAATACCTTAAGACAAACAGCAATCATTCCAGGAGCCTTTTCAGGATCAGGTACTTGAAATACTGCATTATGCTTATTTGGATCAAATTCTTCATTTGTGGGATCAATTTTTTCAACACCAAATTTTTTGAATACCTGAAAAGCCAAAAGAAGCATCTTAGATCTAAAGGAGAACCCACATGCGGAAAGGATAAAAGATCCATAACATAGTGCAAAAGAACATTTACAATACCCCCTGGACCTCAACAAGTAGTATGAAAACAACATTGAAGTTTGAAATAGGACAAAAAGTACTCTAGGCAGATGGGCGATGGTCAATAGCCAAAAGCTAATGGCTACTATCATTTCCCAGAGGTATGTTCCTATTTATTAAACCTTCAATGTGAACTTGTAACTGGAGCAACTAGCAAACCTACTACTGAGATTTTTCAGTGTCCAAGATCTTTTTCTTGCAACTCATTTACCGCAGCTGCACGCGAATATCGCAAGCCTGTTTTTGCGTCTTATATTTATTTCAGAAGCCAGGTGTGGCATTTGCCTGAAGAAAATCTAAAGCAATGGCCCCCTTTGCCAAAACTTATCAGCCTAAGAGTGTAATTATGAAATAGCTAGCTTAGGTTGGTGAATATAGTGGCATGATCACCGTGCCCCATTCAGACCTTAGGTTGGGGGATATGGATTCACACTACACTTGAATAGCTTAGAGTACACACTTCATGTCATTTACACTGACCTACTTTATATCGTAGTGCGGCTTACAAAGCTGGCAAATCTTGTCGCCATCCAGCAATTTTAATACTATTCTATATATACACCAGTTGTCGGATCCTATATGACATATTTACTAAATGGAGAGTCAAATAATCCTTTGAATGTGATATCTCCGACAATTGTAAAAATATTTATATTATAAAAAAACTTGTGATTCATAGTAATTCTATGTTTTAAATATTTAAATTTAATTCTAACAATAATCGTTGTCGAACAGCTTCCCAGCATAAAGGGGAGTTCTTTTTAAGTGGGTTGCTTCGTGCTCACAACAAAACTGAGAGACTTCGCCTTCATGCTCCAAAACACATCCTCCTTTCATTTTGAAATAAAGAGTTCTTCAAAGTTGATTGTCTTAGCATATTTTGACCTATTTTTTACTTTTCAAACTTCTCTAGACACGTTACCAAACTTGAGTTAATAATGTGTCACATACTTGACCCTAATATAATATAAGTTAACCAATAGAATACAAGACGAGGTTCCATAGTGCATGCTATTTGCAGATGATTCTGTGTTAACTGAAGAAACGAGTGAGGAAGTCAATGAAAGTTAGAATTACTGAAAAGCACTCAAGACTACTATGGTTCTCATGATAAGTAGAAGGTAAACGCAACATACTCAACAGAGGGTGCAAATGGAAACAGGAAGGATAAAATAAGTGAATGTAATCCGAGATGATTCCACCGTGTCTTAAGTGCGCCTTAAATATGTGCAACAGTGTGATTATAGGCAGTGATAAAAGGAAAGAATATAGACCTATAATCTCTCAAATTAATGTGGATATAGCACAAGAACATAATGCAATGCATCGGGAGCTATTCAAGCGTTGGGATTAAGACAATTTATTTTTTTGCAAAGGAACTCTAGTTGGGACTAAGACTTAGTTGGTGTTACTTCTGTATCGGGTAAAATATCTGTCAAAGTTCATTCAATTCATGTTAGATATGAATACTTGTGTTGGGGTGTGTGAGATTAAAAGAACCTGTACTTGATTGATTTAGCTTTTTAATTGTTTTTTTTTTTATGACTGTAGTGTCCGGGCCAGTTTTTGCGCACTTCGACTAATTCCACGGGACACCTGCCACCTCCACCAATAGCAGATACCAGATACCAAGTAACTCTGTCCACCTGGTACCTGTAGCCTTTAGTTGATAGATTTCCCTTTAATTTAAGCAAACACGAACTAGTTGGAATTGTGACTTAATTGTTGCTACACTTGAACAAGGTTTGATGTTTTCCAGAAGTTCTTTTTATTTTTGTTAAGACTTGTATTTTTGTGAAGGGATTTGGAAAGCCTATAAATTATAATTGATTAATTTTGTTTTTGTTCTCCCAACAAATCAAAAGGATCAACCACGAGACATTCATTTGTTTATTTCTATTACATAAGAGTACTAATGATTAATTTCTAATTATTAGGTATGATTGAAAAAAGTGCATACTAATAGAAAGTGACTCTTCCATCCTAGAAAGCTGAAATTTTGCTCTCCCTGCTCTTTCACTTCATAACCAGACAAAGAGAAAACATGATAACCTAATTTTACTTCCAGAGTTCAATTCCCCCGCCCTTTTTTTAGCCCATGAGGGCACAGACAAGTTGAAGTACTAGATACTTGTTTTCCACAATCCACCGTAAAAAAACATGAGAGATGTGGTACAATATATTTACAGGGTAAGAGTGTACCTCCGCCAGCTGTTTATCAGTCATTTCAACACCTTCCAGAAGTGTCTTCAGAAGTGGCACGGCACCAGTTGTGTCTTTAGATACATCAATTTTGGAAAAGCTCTCTTTTACAACAGAAGAAGCCCTCCCCAGATTATCAGAAACGTCTAGAAGGGATTTCACAAAATTCTGCAGCATTATTAGTACAAAAGATGAGAGAAATAGAAGGGCAACTTAGAATACCGAAAATTAATCTTGCTTATGTAGCATAGACTGCGCTTACAAATACTAACCTGAATGGCAAACTTCTTAGTATTTTCTGCTTCTCGTCTAGTTCTCTCCATGACATTCTCCATCTCTGCATAAGTTCGAAGAACCTTATCCTGCATTTTCTGAAACTCCTCATGTTTCATCTTTAGGAGTTCTTCCTTCTCAATCACACATTTCACCAGGTCATCCCTGGAAAGGTCCTCCAAATCCAAATCTGAATCAGAACAAGAAAAAACATGCTGTTTAGTACATCTTCTGCTTATGGAATTTTCAGTCATGTTAAACTGGAAAGCATATCGCAACTTGATTCTTTCTTCTCATCCTGAACGTTAGAATCAGCAGAAGCTGAAGCTTTCTCTGCTCCGCTTCCTCCTCCACCTTGGGACTGAGATGTTTCTTTTTCATCAGGTTGGGGGGATGCAGAGGATGAGATTCCAAACCGTTGCAAGGCAGATTCAGGTACTAGAGACACCTAAGCCATAAACACAGTCAGCAGAATCAGCAATGAAGTTCGAGAATGTATATCAAACCACTGCCCATGCATCGTTTTACAAGACGAGCATATTATCATTGTTTTTCGCAAACTTGGCTACTTATAATGAAATGAAGCAATTAGGAATCTTTTTTGTTTTTTTCAAAATTACGAATCATTTTACCCTGCATATAAGTCTTGCCCTGCATTTTCAGTTCATTCGAGAGCCAAAAATATACAATTACATACTGCAGATTAGACAAGGCAAAACAGTTATATCTACACTGTTTGAATTCCAAACAAATCTCAACTCCTTTACTACTTCTACTAAACTATATGTGAGACTTCCCGATGATGCTAATGAATCAAACTTTCCCAAGATTAAAATTTTGGGAGCAAGCCATTAAAAAGCACAGACTTTACTAGATAAAACTGAAGTTAAAAATAACATCAAATTATGGTCCAAACAGAAGCCTGCTGTACACGAAAATTAAGCTAAGGCAAAATGGTTATCTACACTTTTTGAAGTCCAACAAGTTTTAACTTACCTCCTCCTTCTACTAAACTATATCTGAGAGTTCCAAATGTTGCTAATGACTCAAACACATCAAATCCAAAATCTTCCAAGATCAAATTTTGGCTACAACCCATTTAAAAGTAGAGACTTTAATAGATAAAACTGATGTTAAAATTAACATCAAGTTGTGGGTCCAAAGAGAAGCCTATTGTACAGCTAAATTACAGTTTCCGCTTAAACCCCTAATCCACAAAAAAAGGGAAAGAATTGAAAGAGAATTCACAGTTCCCAATGTTGCTAATGACTCAAAGATATGAAGTCCAAAATCTTTCCAAGATCAAATTTTGGCAACAACCCATTTAAAAGTAGAGACTTTAATAGATAAAATTGAAGTTTAAAGTAACATCAAGTTGTGGGTCCAAACAGAATTCTATTGCACAGCTAAATTACAATTTCTGCTTAAACCCCAGCAAAACCCTAATCTACAAAAAGGGAAGAACTGAAAAGAGTATTGGGGCAGCACAAAGATTGTACCTTTTCTCTTATATTGCGAATTGAATGAAACTGACATGAAAGTATGGGCAGATGGTGCTGTTGATTCTGTCGATAATAAAGGAGCAGCGAGTTGCGGCACTGTGTCAACATATTCCTTGAGAATCGAGATGAGATTCTACTCAACACCATAGCTGAATTTAGGGTTTTTGCTATGAAAATTGCAGTGAGATTGTAAATTTTAGGGATGGCGGTGGAACAATGAAACAGAGAAGGGTTTTAGGAGAGAGAGAGAGAGAAGTGGAAAAGGAAAAAGGAAATTTTATTTGGAACACAAAACAAAAAAAAAAAATCTTGAATTAAATTTTGCAGCCAAACAAATAATTAAAAATCAAATGTAACCCCAAAGTTGTAGAACCTTATAGATTATTATTACTACAGCATGTTACAATCAATGATCACAAATTAATATTGGATCTCTTTTTTGGACATAATTACTCATAACAACAATAAATTTAGTGTAATTTTATAATGGAAATATGGGGAGAAGATGGTGTGTCTTAAATTGGATTTATAGCAGATCATGTATACGTAGGATTGCTTCTAATAGTCCTAATCTTGAGTAAAGCATATCAAATGACAAGTATGTTAAAGTAAAAATAATGAGGAAGAGAACAATAACAACAACAAATAATATACTAATTACTTAAGCAAAGAAAAACAATAGGTATTACTAAATTCGAAGAATAAGAGAGTAGGAAACTGATACTAGTAAATCTTAAAAGGAAAACACGCTCGATTACCTATCATTCTAGTGTAATCCTTGAACACCATATCTTTTAATCTAAGGTCATGTCCTCGGTAAGTTGTCAAAGCGTCATGACTTAGTTAATCAGCTCACTCCAGTACTTTATCGAAACGTCTACCTCTCTCATATTCACGTAAGTCAACTTCTTGCACCTCTTCACTAGGGCATCTGGTGCATTTTCTCCTAACATGCTTGATCATCTCAATCTTGCCTTCCTCATCTTGTCTACCATGAAAGTCACTCCACATTGTATCGAATGCGTTGGTTTTTTCTTTATCATATCTCTTTTAATTTGTCAACATCCTTATTCCTACTCCTTACATCTGCTAGACATGTGAGTTCTTGATCGAAAAACACTCTTTTTAGTACGATATAGTTGTTCTGACCAACACTTTATATAACTTGTCTTTGAGGCATGGTAACATTCTTATCACACAAGACATCAAGTACAAACTTTCATTTCATCCACCGTACCTCAATACGATATGTAACATCATTACAAATGAATCGTGACATTAACATTGAAATTATATCTCATAGAAGGAAATTTCACATTGAGCAAGTACTAGAAATAGATACACTTTCCTTAAAACTATGAAATCTAATATTTGGAGATTGTTTCAAATAAAATGGAGGTCTAAACACAAATTCAACTCTAAATGCTATTTTTTCAAACTTCAACCAACTTATGTCCAAATGTCTAACTAAAAATGAAACAAGTTGTATCATATAACTTCATGGTAAACTTTAACAACATGAGGCACCAGTGGTCTAGTGGTAGAATAGTACCCTGCCACGGTACAGACCCGGGTTCGATTCCCGGCTGGTGCACTTTGAGCTGTGAAGAAATTTGCATTATGCGGTGATTAGGGTCTCCGCAATTGTCTGATTAGATGATTAAATAGCGCATCTGAGCTCTTAATTTTTAATTTTTTCTTACTTATATTTTTGTGCCATTCTAGTTCATATATGTTTGTATTCCAAGGATAATTTAATTTTCACTTTGGGTGACAACTAGATAGTTCACGTGTATACCTCTACGAATCACATAATCATGATAAATTAGTTCGATTAGATAAAAACACTAGGTGCAGGCAAGTATTAGTCAAATGTTTATTTGTAATTGCCTTATTTGTACTCACTTCTTCTCTAGGGAAATTTTGTTGAAGGAGAAGTTGCAACAACAACAAACTCGTGTAATTTCACAAATGGAGTCCAAGAAGGGAAGATGTATGCGGACCTTATTCCTACCTTTGTAAGGTACATAGGTTGTCTCTGATTGACCCACAACTCAAAAAGTAAGTATCCGACACATAAAAGTAGAAGTTAGTACTTTGAAGCTCTACTATGTGAAGTGCATATACTTCTATGCAACAACATAACCAGTGCAATCCCACAAGTGGCGTCTAAAGGTGATAGAGTGAACACAAACCTTACTCTTATCTCGTGAAAGTAGAGAAGTACAGTATTTATAATTTAGAAAAAGAACATCACTACAGTCAAGGGTAGCATCTTCCAAATACGAAAGTAAAATATGGCAAAACGCAAAACTCTAGAGCTTCTGCTTGTAGAACTTTGACTAGTAACTAGTAAGACAAGTCATTTCACCAGGATACATAATCAGCCTAACTCTTCATAAAATCTGTGGAGTCTATATAGTGTTCGAAGATTAACCACTTGGATTAAACATTACAATAAACTCAATCATCTTGGTTGCTTGGGGAAGTGCAACTTGATCAATGTTGGTAGTTCAGTCAGCTCAACCTGGGGCTTACCCAACAAGACACTCTTCAACTTTTCATCGCAATTAACCAAGTTCTTGTTGTTTGGATCCTAAAAGCAGGAACATCACAGAGAAGTCATGATAAAGCTAAAATCATTGCAGTTCTGTCAAAAACCGATCGAGTGTAATATTTGACGCAACATAACAACTAGAGAAAATATCTATAACAGCTTCTCACAGCCTAGTTAAAATGTGTATAAATCATATGAGAACATGAGAAGGATTGAGTGAACTAAATGAAGGGAGAAATCAACAATTATTTCCTCTGTGCATAGGGAAACAAATTGCTTCATAAAAGGAATAATTTAACGGATGTGAGAAATAGAGATAAACCATGCAGAGCAGTGATCCAACGGTTCACCTATACATGTTGGAGTTACATCCACAGTTACAGACGCAGTGAAACATATATACCCATTAGGCTTATGTTGTTTGCTTAGCTATAACCTTTAAGCAGCCTCCTGGTTCTATGCTAGACTTAAGTGCTGTATATCCATGTCCTCACTCTATATTTTAAAAAATATCAGAACATCGTTTACAAGAAAACCATGCCAGAGGTTAAAGAAGCAGATTCTTAACAATTAGAATATCATTTACTAATTAATATCACTAATGCGAAAAGCTACTTGTTCTAACTCCCAAGTTTTATGGGAACCATTCCATTTTAAGACGTCCAAAAAGGCATCATTCCATTTAACTTTCAGAACAAAAGAATTCAAATTCATTACACTAAAACTTTAAACTTTGATCTCAATGATTTCTCTATCAAACCAACTTCTCAACAATTACTTTATTACTTTCTTCCTTTTTTAATAATGTAATATATAATTCAAATAACATCTTAAACTTCCAAATAAGTCAAATACTTGCATTATAAAATGGGATGGAAGATCCATCAACCATGATAAACCCCTTTCAAGTTTATCCTTGTTTACTCATTAATGTGGTTTAATAAAATGGGCATAAAAGCACAGCTAAAGATATCCCAGATATGGAAGGGGTTGTCTTTGAAACGGAGTAAATATGGACATATGGTTCTGCGACCAGAAACCATAATAATACAGAGGCTAATATAGGTACCTGGAGATTGTTCTCTTTGATGTAACACCAGACACGCTTAAAACAACCCAAGCGGGAGGTCTGTGACTGACCCATGAACTCTCTAAGTGTTGAAGGGAGATTTACAAGGTCAATCAAATTGGCTAACTTTTTTGGGTTGTCTGTCATAACCTTTTTCATCCGCTGTGGCAGCATTTTGTTAGCTTCTCGCTCCCCTGCAAGGAGAAAAAAATCTTCCCATTAGATTCTCGTCCCCGCTGGATATCAAAAGATTCTAGCTTTCCTCCAACACAATAAACTGAGCATAACCAGGCAGAGCAACAAGCCTGTCTACAGCTTAGGCACAACACAATAGCTTTGGTGTAGACCTGTATTTATTTTAAAAATCTAATTAAGTGGGGGTTTGGACGTAAAAATTGTGAAATTCATAAAAAAGTAGTATGTGTTTTTCAAGTTGAAATGGGTAGCATGAATACAAATTGGAATTGTTTTAGAATTTCTGTGAGTGATTCGAAGCGAGAATTGTGAAAATAACTTGTTTGGGTTTTTCAAATTCTGAAAAATTGTAACAATTCTATGTCAAAACAGTTATCCAGGATAAAATCCCGGACAAAAGTGAATAATCCTAGCCAAACAGGCACTTAATATATATAAATAGGTTATCAAGAATCCATTACGCTATATTTTCTAGAATCTAAAACCCATAAACTCAAAATCCTAACACCACAAGATCATTCATGCTCAGACCATGAAAAGCTGTCACTTTTCAGGTATATTAGAAAAGCAAAATCAAATATTTACTTATAACTACAGTTGGAGAGCTTAAAAATGAAACGCATAAGCATAATTGAACACTACAATTTCTAAGAGGCATTTCATCAAACACATAGAGTTCAACAAAAAAAAAAACTCACTACTGAGAAACCGCAAAGTAGGAAAATTGGGACAAAGTCAGTGTTGCAGTAATAGAAGAGCCATAACAAGGAGAAAGAGGCCACAGACCTCGCACTCGTCAGCAATGGAATTTGGGAGCAACAATTTGGTGCTCGCCGTTCTGCCAATTCCTTTTTCAGCTTCTTTTTATTTCCTCTGCAAGGGGCTTTGCAGTATAAGTAACTACTAGTTGGCTTAATACAATTTATTTGCCTAAATACCATTTGTTATAAATTGATTAGATATTTTTTTATTAGAATTTTGATATATTTTATATATATTTTCTCGAGTGATTGTTACAACTCAATAATATATCGAGTGAATTCCATAAGTTGAATTTGAGAAGGGTGGTATCCGTATATCTTACCTCTACTTTTATATAGATACAATACGAGGACTTCCCAGAGGTTATCGATCCTAGTAGTACTATCGTCCAAACACACCTAGTTTTAAAGTTCTGATAGAATTTAGTGTGTTAATGTTGGTACAATCGCATCCTTCAAATAACAGTAGATAAAAATATTAATGATATGATTTGAGCACCATGAGATCTCAGGTTCAATTCTCAACAGAGGAAAACACTAGGTCATTTCTTGTCATCTGTTCTAACCTTGATAGACAGAGTTATTTGGTACTTATTACTAATGGGAGGTGACAGGTATTCCTTGGAAACAAGATGCGTGCAAGCTGGATAGGACATCACTGTTATATAAAAAAAAGGACGTAAAACATCATGCTTGTCCAATTGATGTTGATATGCATAACTAAAAGAGATGACATATTTTATGTCTATCTAATAGACGTTTGAGAACACACATGAAAGGTTTTTTCAAAAAATTGAATTGAAAGTATCACATAGAAACATTTTATCATGTTTATTGAAACAAGATGTTGTTGTCGATTTATTAAGGGAAAAGGCATAAATTTCCCCTTCAACTTATACTGAAAAGTCAGTTACACACTTCAACTATTATGACGACCTATTACACACATTTACTACTTAAAAGTGAATTTATTTACTCCCTAAAACTGACGTGTCAAAAAAATAAAATAAAAATAAAAAACTGGCGCGTCAGAAAAAATTAAAGTTAAAAAAAAAATTAAAAAAATCAAAATCTTCTTTTCCCCTTCCATTACCCTTTAGAAAAAGAATTAAAAAGTCAAAATCTTCCATCCCCACCCATTACCCTCTTCTTCTTCATTCTTTAATTTTCATCACAACTTTTTATTTTTCATCACAACCTTAAAGATTCACAATGACGTGAGTGTAGTAGTGGTGTTGTTGGTTGTCCAGATTATTTGTTGGTTTTTCAGATCTGAAAGTATGGAGCTCTTTGGAACTTCATCGGAGCCATGGCTGAAGCTTTGAGCTTGCCGACGCACCTTTAAAACAAATCAAAAGAATAAAATCGCAAAGGGATAAGGTAAGGGGGTTTGGTTTGGTGTTTGTTGGTGATTGATTTGGATTTTGAGTGGCTGTTTTGTGGTGGTTGTTTGGTGGCTGATGGTTCGTCAAAAAAGAAGAACAAATGGCGTTGTGGAGGTGGACTTATGGTGGTGATGGGTTGGTTGTTCTTCGCCGGAGAAGACAAAGAAAATTCTTGTATAAATTCAAATGAATGATTTCTCCGATGAGATTAGAGAAAGTGGGTGGGATTATAAAAAAGATACAACTATTAGAGAATTTTAATAATTAATTAGAGATTAATTAGTGTAAAATAGAGTTAACAAAAAGAAAGTTAATTAATAAAGAAAAGAAAACAAAAAGAATAGAAAAAAATATAAAATTTGACGTGGCACTGACATGGCGATGACGTGGCAGCGAGTGTAATACACTACATGCTGTGAGAGTGGTGTTACACGTCTCAGGGAGTAAATAAATTCACTTTTAAGTAGTAAAAGTGTGTAATAGGTCGTCATAATAGTTGAAGTGTGTAACTGACTTTTCGGTATAAGTTGAAGGGGGAATTTATGCCTTTTCCCATTTATTAATAGTATATACTTTAATTAGATAACCTAAGAAGACCACAAGGAGCACCAGTGGTCTAGTAGCAGAATAATACTCTGCCTGCCACGGTACAGACCCAAGTTCGATTCCTGGCTGGTGCATTTGAGCCGTGAGGAGATATATGCGTCTTATGCGGTGATTTGGGTCTCCGCAATTGTCTGATTCTAAGACGATTCAATAGCGCATCTGAGCTCTCAAGTTTTTGCACGTTTTAATCTTAAATTTAAATGAATTGAGTTTAGCATCTTCTAAAAGCAATATATTTACCCCTCATAAAGGTAGAGGTAAGGATTGCATACATCCTATCCATCCTAGACTCGTTTGTGAGATTACACTAGTATGTTGTTGAGTTCCAAATCTTTACATTATGAGTCCACTTCATACTGGTGGTGTTTGCACCGTTCAATGAATACATGACAAGTGTTTTTACATACCCTAACATCACATAATCATAATTAATTATTGCACATTTTTATCTGTGGTTTTTATATTGAACCGTGCTAACACAGAAATAAAGATCTTCATGTATTCAAAATTCTGAAGATAATATGTTTATATGTGCCACCATAATTGCCAGCTGATAGTATGTTCATTAGTCCTTGTTGAACCCAAAATTGAATGTAGAAATTCTCAATGTGAGAGACCAAAAAGGAATAAGGTTACAAGATATAACAAACCAAATTCAGGCAGTAATAAACTTCAAATTCTACCAGCTCTAGGCCGCGATTAGTCATAAGGATTCCTGAAATTCTTGAGAAGTTCAGGGATGTCATAACCAAGCATATCGTCAACATCTTGTATCATCTTTGGCTTCAACTTTTCGAATCTATCAAAGCTATAACCACCAAGAACTTCCCTGAAGTGTTCGACATTTGGAAAATCCCCAGCAGGCAGATGGAATTCCCTTTGAACCTGTTTGGATGAGTTGGGCATTAACATACAAGACTAGTGCTCAATATAGAAATTACTCCCTCTGTTTCATTATGTTTGTCTGGTTTTGACTTGGCACGGAGTTTAAGAAAGTAAAGAAGACTTTTGAATCTTGTGATCTTAAGTTAAAAGTATGTAGAACTAATCTTGTAGTCTTAAACATGTCAGGTGGAAAGTTGAAATTAAAGAGATGCCAAAAAAAAGAAGGAAAGAGACATTCTTTTTGAAAACGAACTAAAAAGGAAAGCAAGACAAACAAATTGAAACGGAGGGAGTATATGTATATGTAGCGGGAATGTACATGACAGTTTAGTGCATATGTAAGTGTGGTAATGAGAGAGTGATACCTTTCCAAATTCGTTTTCCAATTCATCGATGAGTCTCTGTTGAGTCTTGGCTTTGCCTATCATAGCAGGCATCTCTTTTCTAAGATGACTGATTATGTAAGCATGTATCTTGGCAGCTCTAGCACGTTTTACAAATTCATTGATCTGTACAAGATAAAACATGCTTCTCAATCCTTGTTGCAAAAGTATAGCTTGAGTAGAGTATACTAGCAATAAAAAACTCAAAGTTAAGATTGTGGATTTACACGACGATCACAAGCCTTCTTAGGTATGTTTTTCAAGTCTGTAAGGAGATCATCTTGCTCCTTTTCAAAAAGTTCTTTCCCAAGTGGCCCTGCTGCAGCTTCTCTCATTGGTTTGTCATTAAATGATCTAAGCAAGCGAAACACCAGAGTTAACGAAAAATGTAAAACACTAAAAAAGGAAAATGAAGTTTTAGGTATACGATATCTAAACTGAATCATCATCATAAGGACTTGAAAACATTATCTGAAATGAACACGCATATTAGATATTTACTTTCTAGTGACCATATTACATCTGACTTAAGCATTAGAGAGAGGAGCGACGGAATGGGGTGGGAAATTGTCTTAAACACAAGATAGCATCTAGTGATCAAATGTGACGTCCTATAAGGTGTATACTTTCGAGTCCTAAACACCCCAGTGATTGATCTAGACTTGGTATCCATTACAATTTACAAAAAGTTTATGAACATTGAGGAGGAGTTCACCATGTTCTGAATCCATCAGGTCACAGAGCTATTCTCTTCCTCATACTATCGCTTAGGTGCAACCCAATTACATTTAGTTGGCTAAACCCATTTAAATCAAGTATTGGACTAACTGGAAAAATGTAAAGATCATACCCAATGTAGACGCGAGCGACCTCAGGAGTATTTAGAACTTTCCCCAAAGACCACATTAATGCTCCATAAACCCTCATAAGCTGCAATTGAAACCAACTGATGAATTTACCTTGTAGCATAGTCTAGAAAGAGGTGGAAAACATAAATGATGGAAAGAAAATTGTGTTACTTGTTGAGTATCAACTTGGTCAGCTTTGTTCAGAACCACACGTATCTTATCATCATGGCCTCGAAGAGAAGCAATGACACGTTTGAATTCATCACTTATATCAAGCTTGTGAGGATCAAACAATAGAAGGATGAGATCGCACTTGGCAGCAAACCAGGAAGTCACACCAGTAAAGTCATAGCTCCTTTGTGTTCTCTGCTTTTCCCCAGATAAAACTCCAGGTGTGTCCACCAATGTAAAATGCTCCAACAACTTTTTTTAACATGAGAGAGGAAAAGTTCAGGGTAAAAAGGAGTTGAAAGTGTTCATAGTTTTGTTAAAGGCTTTTTTGATAAGTAAATTGATCAATAACTCACAGGATGCGCCATTTGAGAACACTCAAACTTTGACAAAAATGCAGTTCCAAAAGTTGTCAGACCGCTAAATGGCATATCTGCTTGAACAGCAATTGTGTTTCCTGGAATACTTCTTTCATCAGGCCCATTCTGTATAACAAACAGTCAAAAGTGAACACCAATCTAACAAAGGATTCAACATGCAGCGAGTTTTGAGAAAAGTATTAGCAAGCATGTATCGCATTGGTGAAACTATCGCGAAAAAAACATCAGAACAGTGAGCTCCTTAACATGGTAAATAGAAACATATATGGTAGACTGTAACAGAGAGAGAATAATATACCGTAGTGGTTAGTAAGAGTAAAGAAATGGAACATACCATGACAACTACAAATCTGTCTGTTGTAGGCTCTGGTCCAATGTGAGCACCTATAGACAGACATACGGGATGCAAAAATGTAAACAAGAGCCTTTTGAATACATGAACAAGACACTTACACAAGAAAAAATGAGTTTTAGCTAACCTGGATAACTCATTTTGAGTAAATGTTTAATGAATGTTGTTTTGCCAGTGGAGTATTGACCCAAAAGCATCACCATCGGCTTGGCATCAAAATCACTATTCGTCTGTTATGCACAGCACATATCCATAGCACCTCAGCTGTTTATTTATCAATATATTCCCCTACCAATATAAAGGAAGCATAACTGAAGGGAAATGCACCACCTACCAACAAAGGAGAGACAAAATCATTAAAGTGATATGCGACTTCTAGCGGCTTTAGTTTTTGGATGTACAACTTCTTCAGTCCATCAACTATTGATGTGACGGAGGTTAAAGAGATCTGCAGGTAGATGACAGGAGCCAAGTATCAGGAGCAAACACAGAATTAAGCATTAACATGCCGTAAACTGTTGTAGGGTGTGCTTGAGAAATTTGGGGATAGGAAAATCCCATGCAATAATTTCAACCAATATTCTAATAAGTATAATCAAACAACTGCATACTGATGGACAAGGACAAAAATACTTGTTGACAACTTAGTTCGATAGAGAAACACCACATGCAGAATCTGAGCATGTTACTGGAGCTTGTGGAGGTTGTATAGCATATATAACACTTAGAACGGAGTTCAGTCATCTGAAAAATGCAAGTTTTGACAAAGAGGACATACCTTCTTTGAAGATTTTGACGATGAAAACCAACTAGTTGTTGGTGCAGCCGGGACAGGAGCACTGCCTGCTTCTCCAATCAATTAAGTTAGATCCAACCATACCATCTACCTCCTTTCTCCACACTCCAAGAATATAAGGAAAGTAAAAATAGAATAACTACTTGTATGTAATGAGGTATATTACCATTCTGATCCTGTTCGCTTTTAGGCATCAGCTTCTTCTTCTGTTTTAAAAATACTAATATAAATAAGGTAACAGTTCAGTGTTAAATGAAAAATAAGGTAGAAGGTGAATCTAGCACACTTACAGCAAGAAGAACATCCAGACCTTCCATCGCAGGAGGTGGCAAATTTTCAAAGTCAACTGCAATGGATTTCACATGCATAAAATCAGTATATGAGAAGAATGTTGTAGGTTATAGAAAGTCATACAAGGCAGGAGTAGGAATCATTTAAATTTTTTCTTGGAATTATTCACAAATTCATTTCAACACAGAAAACTGTCAGGACAACAAATCACTTAATCTGCTAGACTTCGCCAACGAGTGAATAAAAACTTAACTAGAACACATTATAAAATAAAAAAACTTGAAACTATGCAAGTTACCATCAGCATTTAAAAGATCACTGGTTACTGCATGGCCAGCTTGCGCCAAAGCGACCAACTACATAACGAAAAGCAAAGAAAGATCTCTTTTTCAGATGGATTAGAATTAACACCCAAAAGAAAAACTGAAATGAGAGCATGGAAAAAAGTAGTACCTGCATTCCAACAACAAAATCTCTAAAACTGAGAAACCCTTGTCGTTTGGAATCTGCAATTGCCCACACCTTAGGAAAAGAAGAGAAATGAAACTAATTGTTGAAACAATTTTAAGCAGTGTTCAATGAATTGTCAAAACTGGGAGGAAACCACAAATTTAAGAGGTCAATCAGATTTTGTTTTAATCAGTAAGGAAATTGTTGAAAGAGGTCAATCTGTGCACAAGCTACTACTATAACGTCCGTACGTATACACATCCAATGAACCACAGGCTTTAAGAATCACATAACAGAATGGTAAGCATTTTCTATCCAGCATCCTACTTCAGAAGAAATTTATCAGCACCACACAAGTCTAAGTGCTTAAACTGTTCATGAATTGGAAACAATGATACACAAAAATCAGCTCTATCTATCAGCTTTCAACTATAGCTACTATGCATAGTACTTGAACTGATTCCAAGAAGAACTGAAAATTATCTTCACTACATGAGCACCTAGAAGCTCACTAGTTGATAACTTATCCTCATATACAAATACCAAAAGATGAATAAGGCCTTCAACATACTTCTTCTATGAAAAATATGAAACATTGAATATGTTCAAATCCCAACACAAATGCTATGTGATTTCCTTACCATTTGTCTAAACGTTGATGGACAAAGTTACCCGATATCTGCTAGTGACGGCTAGTAAGCAAGGGCGGAGCAGAAGGGTGCAAGAAGGTTCAATTATACAATGTAAATAGAAAAAAAAAATGAATTTCACATATATATATAAGTTGTTGAATCCCCCTTATTTCAATTCTGAGCTCGACACTGGTAGCAAATTACCATATGGAATAGTAGAGGTGCGGGTAAGCTTGTCTAAACACTACCATTGTAAAAATACTACTATTCAAGATTGAAAATGATAGCAGTACTGGACATCAAATAATCAAATTAAAAGAAATTCAAAGTTTTGTACTCAATTAATTTCTAACTGTTCAAGCATTGACAAACATGAAAAGATAGAAATGAACCTGCTTGAGTTCTGGTCGAGGCAAACTGGACATGGCAAAGAATTTGGTGGCATCTCCACCAGTGAGACGTCCATCTCCATCTGTACCAAATTAACAACCCCATTATTCAAAAATCATTTCTTTTTGCTCTTATTTTGAACAAAAACACTAAAAAGGATCAAATTTTTTTTACCAGAATCAGCAAAATTGAACCATTGTTGATAGATCTTCTCGTGTTCTTTTGAACATCGATTAATGGGATTTGTATCAAACTCCATTTGTCAAATGATTTCTTCTTCTTCAAATGCCTGCAAGATCTACCTTATTTGCTTAACTATAAACACAGATCACTTAATTAGTACTCAAAGTGCAGTTTACACAGCAAAAGCCCATTGGGCCATCAAACCACAAGCCATTTATAACTGTTGTAATTTTACTTGGTCACCCCCTTTTGGAAATATACTGTATACTCTCTCTCTCTCTCTCTCCTCTGGTGCTGAAGTGGCATGTCACGTGATATCCATCTCATCGAAATGTCAGGCCACGTAGGATTTTAAAATGTCACGCTGGAAAGCTATTAAAAATGAGGTGTGTATGATAAGTTTCTTGACAGCGGGGTTAGAAGTAGTCATATGGTATAACGATAGACAAACTTAATTAGTGAATGAAAGTAGAGGAGTATTTATTATCCTTTTTCATTTCGGTTATCACATAATTTTTTGGTAGTTATTGTTCTTTTTTTATCTTCAGAATACTTTGTCATACTTTCTTCACTTCCGTTATTTCTTTTTCAATTCTATATTTTTCAAACCTTACTTGTGTGTATGTTGTATCCCTTTCATTGTCAGGTGTATATAAGTTAAGCTCTTTTCGATATTAGATTAATAAAACGCCAAAAAGAAAAATTAAGATCATGATAATAAACAGGAGCAGGAAAAATAACAAGTAAATAACATCATTTTACCTCTTATAGATCCAGTATAATATAATACAAAATTGAATAAATAAAATAGCTCTATACATATTCACCCACATATTCCACACAAGCATCTTAATTTCTGATTGAATATGTAATATGTTACACTCTAAACAATAGCACAAGCAATAACAGAAACCTTCTCAATTCAACCAAAAGTTGATCAAACACTTCGAAAATGTCGTAGGATGCGTGTCGAATCCTCTAAAGTAGTATGTTTTTGAAGGATCTGACACGAGTGCGGCATCATTTTTGGAGAGTCCGAGGAACGTAACAAATCAATACCCAATGATTCAAGCAATGGAAGCAACAGTTTTTCCAAGCAACCAGAGGACCAGTGCTAGTTCCATACCAAAAATAGTGTGAAGATAGGATCTATCCAGCATAAAGCCATATAGAGTAATTCCTGCTCTGTTATGCTCAAAATATGTCACTGTAAAAGCAAAAACTATAGTTAGTCGATCCGAACAATACACGTAATAAAGTCTTGGTAGCATTTTTTAAGAGTCCGAGCAATATAGGCTAAAAGTCTGAGCAACATAGCATTTTGGAAGAGTCTGACCATCATATATAGATGGTCTTTAACCTCACATATCGTACACATCATATCGAAGAGGTGTACGTTTCACCACTTGTTTTTAGCTTTCAAGTCCTACGTACCCTCGTTGCTCTTTTTGCTTTTGAAAACACTGGGGATAAAAAAGAAACAAGTGAAACCAGTATACCTAGTGCCTGCCTTTTCTGGAATGAAATTGTGCTATATGCATATGAGTGGACAAATTTTGTGTTGTCGAACTCATCTTCCTCATCTCCAACATCATCAGCATCAGATGACCCTTCGGAAGTGACAGGGAAAACTTGGTTGCTGGCTATTTGAGATATTGGAGGAGTTTCACCCTCAACTGCTTCAAAAGAGTCAACTGTTGCACACACGTGCCACTTAGCCGCCAAGCATGTAACAGCTTGTGCCTTATGGGTAATTCTGACTGCACCTCTCAACAGTATCAACAGCCCGGCAAGAAGGCTCAGAGAGCATAGCTGCATATCAAGAAGAAGACGTTTACATCTAGTCAGAGCAGTACGAGCATTTAAAAGATGATCCAGGAACAGATAGGCAAAAAGAGTGTTGAGGAATTGTAGCTTTCCTGAACAAACATGTCTTTTCGAATTTAACTTTAAGAAATAACAATAACAGTAAGTTTTACTCTTACTAAACTAAATATAAGCCATCTTCTTAATTTCATATTTCCTTTAACTATAAGGACATAGTAAAGAGAGAATTTGAAGCACTTGAACTTCCGTTAGGCTAATAGGGAGATTCTAACGCTTCATAACCAAAATCTGGCTCAACAGTGTCATTTGCCGGTTGATTATAGCACTGCATAGCTTAAAATTGGCTCTGCAGTGCCATTGCTAGATCATATCCCAACTGTCCCGAGACATTACCTTTGAAATCTCATTATTTTTCACTTCATCAATATTACAAACTGTGCAACATCCCACACAAGAGAGTATTCGTCTAGGATTAAAAATCGTAATTTGTTATAATTTTAGTATGATTGTCTCTTGTTGGAAATGCCTGGACAGTGAAGTATTGCATAAATTACGGCATACTATCAAAAGAATATGTGATCAATGACAAGTGTAACTGTAAATCCAATTTGTTGACTTAGTTCATTAAAGAGGAATTCAAGCAAAGAAATGCAAGGGATTTCGTTGAAACAATTTTAAAAAACGAAGCACAAGATTATATTTGACAAATAAGATAGCTGATGAGAAGCCATACCGCGAGTTCACCACTCTTGTAGATATGAAGATCAGCAGTTGATCGTGTAGTCATGAGAAGGGACGCAAATTGACTTGCTGTGACAAATACCAATCCCAACAAGATAAATCTACGGTACCTATGGCTAATGATCCGCAAGTGCCTCCTGATTCTAAGGTGCTCTCTCAACACCGTCTCAACATCAGAATCAATGTGGAATATCTGAGAAAAATCTCTCAATCGGAGAATCTGAAGGTAACAAATCAAGCGAAAAAGGACACACACTAGGAAGAACACAGTCGTCCTGTAAAGCCATGAGCTCAGCTCCAGAAGGCACGCGACAATGTCACTCACAATGACATTGCCTAAAAAGGGGATTTGAGTTCCACCTGAACTGTACCACCAAATTTTATATATGCTTTCAGCAGCGAAACATGGCAGGACAAATATGAATAGGATCTTCAACGATCTCTGCATATCGAAAAAAAGGATTATCGTTACATTACATCATGCAGTTCGATATACATTTCCACACTAATTACCAATTTCAACAAAGAAACCAACTTGTGATGAACATATCATGACATTTCTTTGTAAAAAGATACAAAAAAAAGATATTCATAATCTGATTCTCAAAATCTGAACAATATTCAGAAAATAAAAAGATAGTAATTACAGCAATAATATTGAGTGTAACAAACAAACAAAAAGATAAATCAAATTTACACAAACAAGTCAGCTAATTTTGACTGATATTGAGCAAACAAAGAACCACCAAACATTGTGATGGATCAATATAATCTCATCAGACTTAACCAGAGGTTTCGAGTTAAATACTTTCCTCTTTAATGAGCCTTACACAACATGAATCCTAAACGGACTTGAAACCATACCACCCGTGACAGAACCAGGATTTTCACTAACAAGATTCAAAATATAAAAAGGAACAAAGATTTTCACTAACGAGATTCATAATATAAATATAAAAGAGACAAACACATGAAGAATTAAAAGGGATTCTACTTTATATACACAAAAATATGGGAAACCAAAAAGACAATAAAGAAAGAGATAAACTCACATTGAGCTCTTCCATATAGCATTTTCTAACAGTCTCACTTTCATCACAAAGCTTATCAAGAAACAAGAACCTACGAAGCCCAAATTTCTTCATAAACCTAGTAAGACAAATAAAAGACAGAGCAGCAACACCACTAAGAGACAACTGAACAACATTGTCATAAGGTCTATCATGATTAGCATCACAATCTGCACAAGCCAATAGAAAATGGGACAAACATGGAACAACAATTGCAAATATTATAAAAACAAACCAAGACAGAACAGTAGATAATGTATCAGATTGATCCACACACATCCACTTCAACCATCTCCTAAAAACATGCAATTCATCGTAAGCATGTGATGTACTACGTGCATATAATATACTCTTCTTGTTCAGTAAAGATTGGCTTTGGCTTTGGCTTTCGCCTTTACTTTCATCCCCCATTGAAAAAGATCAAATTTTTTTCTGGGTTTTTGATGAAATTGCAGAAAGTGTAAATCTTTTTTCTGGGTATTTGATGAAAATGGAGAAAGTTTCAATCTTTTTTCTGGGTGTTTGATAAAAATGGAAAAAGATTAATTTTTTTTTTTTTTTTTTTTGGGTGTTTGATGAAATTGAAAAAAGCTTAAATCTTTTTACTGGGTATTTGATGAAAATGGAGAAAAAAATGATTTTTTTTTTCTGGGTGTTTGATGAAATTGCAGAAAAATTAGTTTTTGTTTGATGAAAATGGAGAGAGATTATTGTGGAGTGCCGGGATTTGTGGATCTGGTGAGGTTTAATGGAGTTTGATTATTGGAAGAGAAAGGTTTATATACATGTGGTGGGGTAATGTTGATTGTGAAAAATACCTAGTACAGCTGAGACTGAAGATCATGTTTGCACTAGTTGTTTTGTTTGGGGGATTTTAACTTGCTTACGATCGCCGCGGCGGAGTTAGAATTTTTTATGAAAGAAGGTTTGAAATAAACGTTCTAAGAAATCAAAGAACACATTTTAATCATGTATGAGTTGTGTTATTTTCTGTCGAGATGAACACTTACTATTCTATTTTATTGAAGATATTTATAGTTATAAAAAAATTATAATTTATTTTAAATCTTGATTTTAAAAATTCTCCCCTTTTTTTATATGTATTTGTTTTGAAGTCTTGATTAATTTGAATTTATATGGCATGAGGTTCAAGATAGATACCACTGCAAAATATTTTATCAAGAGGTTTTAAATGGTCTTTTCATTTCTGCATTCATTGATTTACTTTTCATATATTAATACGTTTGCTATAGACGATAATTCTATATAAAAGATAGAGTCTTATAATTGTATTCGAATTTATTTTGATTCAAATTATTATCTATAAAAATTATGGTCGTGTAACTAAAAAGTTACAACTTCAAGCTGTAAAAATAATTGAAAATAAAAGATATATAAAACTATTGTTTACATTTTTTATGGGAGGTGGGAATAAATAAAATGGTAGAGGAGTATTAAATATGAAAAAAAATCTTGGTAAAAACTACTTCATTTCGAATGAGATCATGGCATGAATTCAATATAACTAACCTCTGATGTAAATATCGAACACTCGTAGAAATCAAAACAAAATTGGCAAAGGAAAGTATCCTTTGGTCGAGAATAGTTGCCACCATATACTGTATTTCTTCTGGATTCTTCCATGTTCCAATCAACCTCCATTATTTGGAACCATCTAAATGGTGATAAAAACAAATTTTATTCGTTTCAATTTATCTGTCCTATATTAGCTTAACATATAATTTAAGAAAGCAACGAAAACTTTTAAATCATATAATCTTAAATGTGTCACGTTGAAAAGTTAAAATTAACAACTGTCGAAAAATGAAATGGACATTATTTTTTAAATGAACTAAAAAAAATATGACAAATAAATTGAAACCGATAAAAATATGTTAGCCAGACATGTCACTTTCAGATTAGGAAAATTAAACATTTTGTGTTAATATTTTGTGATAGTGAAGTCAACGGAACTTTAAGCTAAAAATAACACAACTGGCGCTTAAAGACGTAACGGAGTCGTCAATCACCTAAACCCTGTGGGAACATAGTTTTCGTATTCTATTTTAACTTTCATTTTAACTTATTGTTATATTTATTTAAAATTATAAAATATAGTTTGTTAAAAATTATTCTATTTTCATTTAGAAGATTGGATCGGATCAAAAGAGAAAATCAGTTGATCTTATGTGAAATCGAATGATTTTAGTTGATTTGTAAGAGCCCGTTTAATTACGTATATTTATGTTAGTAGCGATGAAGACATAAATAATTACATAGTAGTATAATAAAGAAGAAAGTTAACCAATAAATAAAAATAAATAGATTTTCTCTTTAACAACGGTTGATTTTTTTATTTATTTTTTGTGTATACTTTTTTAATGATAAATGTATAATTGATTTAATCTTGAATTCTTACAATGATAATTGTCAATTGCATGCCATAAAATAAAAATAACAGTATTCATAATTATAATTATTTTGCTTCCTTGCATCATTATTGCTCTTGATTCTTTTAATTTAATTTATAAATTATGGGATGATATTCGTTACAAAACTAAAGTCACTTCTTTAGCCACATGCTTTAGAGGATTCCTGACCCCAAAAAAACATCAATATTATTTTATTAGTTAATCTATAAATCTAAGTTAAACTAAAGTATTTAAAACTCCAACATAATGCCACGAATATTCATTATTTAATGTTTTGATAAGAGTACTAGGGAAATGACCAATCAAATTCAGACATTAGGCCCCTCATATTTATTTAGTATTCATGGCTATTGTACTTTATTTATTGGTTTTCAATGGGTGTTTGATATTCTACTGGAGCTCGACTAAATTTAAGTTCAGAAATTGCAAGGTCCACTCCTAAGGTTAGCGTTTCAAACAAAGAAAAATTTATTAATAATTACTCGATCTCAAAATCTCTAATTAAAAATTAAATAATCTTAATCATCTCATCCCAATTCGATCCATCACAAATGAAGTGTTTACTTGTCTTTATTGTCTTTCTTTCTTTATTTCTTTCCCTTTTTTTTTTTGTGGATGTTGCCAAACCACCTCATTTGGATCCAAGTCTAAAAAAATAGACCATTGATGTCAAATATTTAGTTGTAATATACTTTTGGAAGATCCATCATTATGAGTACGATGTTATTTTTTTAAAATATGAGTGGCATAAGAAATCAAATAATTAAAAAGATAACATTTTGATTTTTAAAAGTCGTATATTTTTGATGAATTCAATACACGTCTAATCCAATAATATTTTTAAGAAATTCGAACAACGAAAAAATCAAATGGTCCAAGAGACAACATCGCATTATACGTTGCAGCTGGTACATGTGTCTTATGTCTACAGGCAAACAATTCAATCAATCAGATGGCCAACCTGCCCACTTCTTATTTTAACCACATGTGATGTCGACTATTTGTTCGAGTCGATAGTTTATCAGAAATATAAGAATAAGATTTATGTATATCTTATTTTTATTATAATTAATTTATGAGATTATATTAAATATATTATTATTATTATTTACGTCGACTTCATATCTTTAAAGATGCATTTACCAAGAAAAAATAAGAGGAAAAGTAGGGAAAAACTGTATTCTTATGTACATTTGTTAAGCAAGAAATTGATGATATTCAAGGGATTAATAAAAATATTTTGTATGGAAAGTGATGGTCAATAATTTTGTTAACACTTGGTATAAAACTATTGGGGTCAATGAATAAAAATTAATCAACCTTTAATTTGTACAGATAAGCAAAGGTTGTTTTTATCTCTTGATCCACTAAATTGAAAAATAAAATTAGACAAAATAAATAAATATTACTAGGAATTAAAAAAAAAATGACATCTCTATTTCCCCAAATGATATGTTTACAGCAAAGATGTCATTGGACGGCTCAGATCATTTCAATTTAACTAATACTTTGGACAATGTCAATTGCATATGTCAACTAAGTAAACAAATAAGAAAATTCATCTAAACATTTTTTAAAAAAAGAAAAAGAAAAAAAGAGTTTGTTTGATATATAGTTGCATAAATAGCCACAAAGCTTGCAAAAGTCATAAGTATTCTCCTTCCACCCCACACACCCCTTGGACTTGTTTAAGATTATTATGTTTGTTACGAGAGATAAGGGATAATAATCCTAAAACGAAATATAGAACTATTTTATCTTACGTGTGGTTAGAGGTATTAGTTATTTAGTTAGTCTCAGTATAATTCATCCCACCATTTATATTATAATAATGGGATACCTAATCTCAATAGGATATCGATATTCATGAGATAACTTTGTTTATCTCATCCTCGTACCAAACGACCCTTTGTTATAATGCTCTGTTAGTTTTATTGTACTATAATTGAAGTTAGTTAATCTTAACCAAAATTGATAAATAGCTACTTTTAATAGTGGCTATTTTTTAAAGATAAGGCTGAAAAGTGAAAAGTGAGTTGTACATAAGTGAACACTTAACTCTTACTCAATGGATTAGAGGAGATTCACACGCAAGATTTGAACTTCTATAATAATGGCTATTATTTAAAAACAAGCCAAAAAAGTAACAAGTGAGTGCTACTTCTACGAAATTGTTACTTATATTTGCTCAAACGTTAGTTAACGTTTTGAGACCTACAAGGATCGTAGTGGATGGATAGAATCTTTTCACTCTTAATCAGACATCACCCGAGTCTTGAAAATAAAAAAAGAAATCCTTATTGGAAGCTCCTCTCTTTCTAATGGACCAAATAAATCAGAGCCCAACAAAAATACATAGTACCAAATTGGAGCAAAACGATGCAAACAACCACCAAATGTCATTAATAGTAGAGATTGATATAATCCCTCGAACCTTAACTAAAAGTCTCGAGTTCAAAAATCTAAAATCATTCATGGTAACGGGAGCATTTGGCTGACAATATATTAATCGCTATCCACCCCAAAACATCAAAATAAACGATATTAGTCGTGGTGAGTATTGATCACTAGATCGTTTCCAAAGGATCCACCAAATTTTAGGTCAATCGGAGCCTGTCAAAAACTATGTAATTGGCCTACTGATGTAGCCAATACTAAACTCAAACATGGAACTGACTGGTATGTTTAGGTAAAAGCAAGCATATGCTTATTCAAACTAGTCCATCAATATGGAAACAAAAACAACAAAAGCTGCAAATGCATGAAAATGTGGGAAAAGTAGGAACACAAAGGCTCCATCACATTATTGGTGGTGTATAAATCTGTTCACAGAAACACTTAAATCCTAAAGTTCTACAAATACATACACCAGAATAGGTAACAACTAATAAGTCACAGGATATAAGCAAGAAACAAAATTTAAATAACTTCTTGAGCGATAATCCCTTACAATGTCAACGTTAAGCCATTGCATGACATGCCATATAACATTCTCGTAGAAACACATATATCACGAGTAGCTGCATTCGTGACAATTATAAGAACAATATTAAGGCAACTAAGCTTATTAAATGGGGAAATCAAAAGTTAATGACATGAAAGCAATTCAAGAATGACACACAAAAGGAGATAACAAGATGCAGGACATAATAGGAGGAAGGAATATCTATTAGAATGATATCCCATTGAATAGCATGCTAGACAGCACTCTTATGTACAAGTACATCAATATTTCGCGAGTAGCTGCATTAATGAGACCTAAAATAAGAAACATATTAAGGCAACTACAGATATCAACTTAACAAAATAAGGATCTCCTAAACCACATATAAATGACACGATCAGAAATAATCCAAGCAGGCTCTATGAAAATGTAACTACTACGTAAAACCATGCACCAGAAAAAATCTTATGTGCCAGAATATAATGCAAAATGGATACACCAATAAACATTGCATGCAAGTTGAATACATTAAAAAAGCTGAACACTAACTAGAATCCTACATCCAGATTACTTGCAACTTCTAATGCTCATATCAAAAGATCACATCTACAGGTAAAAGAAGCACTACAGCATTCATATTCATACAAAACTATAATAACAACATCCCCACTGAAGTCCCACAAGTGGTGTCTAGGGGAGGTAGTTAAGTACAGAGACCTTACACCCACCTAGGGAGCCAAGAGGCAGGTAGAGAGGTTGTTTCCGACAAACCCTTGGTTCAAGAAAATAACATGAGTGAGAAACCAAGACAAAATACTACACAAGGCAAACACTAAAAAAAATTCAAGTCCACAGTACTCAAGTTTCAAATTGTAATTGATATATGATCTCTTCATCCCACCTACTACAGCACCACTGCTTACATTCACACAGACGCTCTCAGGCGAAACTAAATGATTATCATTACGAGTCAAATACTCAGACAAATAGCAGCAAAACTGGTATTTAGTAATACCCAGTTTCAATCACAATATAAGCAAAAGAAAAGTTCAACTCAAAAAGTAACATTAAGTGTTCCAAAGCAATGAAAATAAATTCATACAGAAAAACAAGCAAGTATTATTCGAAGAAACGCAAAACGAATACTTCTCAACTGATATATGATCACATGAAGTCTCAATTGTTACATAGACTGAAAGGGCAGAAGATAACATCATACACACATGATACCAGCAAAAGAAGAACACAAATTACCCTCTAATCTTCCATGTCAATATATATTCGAACAACAAAGGGGCACCTTCAGCTGAGAACTCACATATAGTTTTAAGATACACAATCAGATCAAATTTGACATACACTGATCCATCCACCTATCAAGAAATCCCATGATATAAAATATGAGAATTAAATTAAACAAGTGAATACTCTTACAACAACAGATTGACTCATAGCAGACATAGTTTAGCTTATCTTCTATGGTTCCATTCTCTTTTTTTTGCTTTTTTTTTCCGGTCACCCAAAAAAAGAAAAAAAAAAACTAGGTAAGCCAATGGTATCAAATGACAGGTGGGTCACAAACCATCATTTCGTCAAAGACATAGTGCTGTGCAGTGAAGATCATCAGCATATGCGTCGGCGCCGAAGTCATCCATCGGCGCCGGTAAGTTTAGATCGAAAGGCAACGGCTTTCTGAAAGAGGAAGAAGCGATGTTGTCGTTATCACATTCACCGTCTTCAACGACAGAAGACGACGAGTCACAGTCGCTATGGCAATCGTCCGGGACAACAGGCGGCGACCGGGGATACTTTCTGGAAGGCACGGAAGCTGCCGTCTGCTGCCGGGGCGGCGGCCGTGGTCCACTGAAAGACTCCACCGTACTACTCATGCTGCTAGAAGTAGGTCTCTGAGAAACTATCGGGTGGTCCTGAGAGTATAACCGGGAATCAACAAAGGGATCGTTAGGGTTGATGCTTTGATTGAACTGATGATGGTGAGGATAAGGAGGTAGATGATGAGAAGAAGGTAAAGGGAAGTTAGTTTTAGCTTTAGGTCCACGAAGTGTACGAGCTGCTGTATCATAAGCACGAGCAGCATCTTCAGCAGAATCAAAAGTACCCAACCAAACCCTAGTTTTCTTCCATGGATCTCTAATCTCTGCTGCAAATTTTCCCCATGGTCTCTTCCGAACTCCACGGAACCTTATCTCCTTAGATCCTCCAGATCCGTTGAGTTCTCCGGCCACCGGTGCCGGTACCGGAACTTCCGTCGCCGGAACTTGTCTCGCCGCCGCGGCTGCTCTACCTCTCCGCATGATCGATGATTCAAAAAAAGTTTTTTTTTTGTTTTTGCTTTTTTTTTTAAGATCTGAAGAGAGAATTAGGGAAAAATATGAAACGTTAAAGCCATGGAAGAACAGATGAGAATTCTTATCTGCAAAAGCTTCACACTTTCTCTCTCTAGATATCTCAGTTTCTCTCTCTACTGTTTGTGGTCTGTTTGGTTGAAAGAAAAAATAGAGAGAAAGAAAGAGAGAGACTCTCTCTCCTTCTTTGTTTTTTTTTTCTTTTTTCCTTTTATTATTTCTAGGGTTTTGTGAATTTTGATTTTCTTGGGAAGTGGGAAATTGGTATGGAGAGAGGAAAAATCAGGGGTGAAAATATAATTAATGGATTTTTAGGGGTGGGTGGGTGAGTTTTCTTTGGCTTTTCGGAGAATTTTTTTATTTGACGTTCGATATTTATATTAGAGTTCTATTTATTAAAATTTCATATGGATATGGCAAATTCCATGTGGGAGTTTTTGGCTTCTCAAGATCATTTTTTTTTAAAAACGAAAAGTTATATTTAATAGATTTATATTAGAGATCGATTATTTCAAATTCAAATCAACTAAGCTCATTTGTGGAAGAGTTTTTTTTGCTTTCTCGAGAATTCTTTTCTTTTTTATATTTGGTGTTTGATATTCAAATTAGAGCCCGATTAATCTGTATTTACATTGATCTAGCTCATTCGTTCTTGAGCTTTTCTTTTAGCTTTCTTGAGATTTTTTTATTTTTCATTTTATATTCAGTATTTATAAGATTAATCATTGCTTATTCTTCAATAGCTCATATGAATCTGGTGATTATTGATATGTTTAATCAGACGATAACTGTTAGTATTAGAGTTTGATTAATTTAAATTTGAATCGATAAGGCTTATTCGGAGTAATCCTCTTAAATCTCAACTTAGATTTTTTTAAATATCTAAAGTTCGTAATCAAAATTTTTAATTAAAAGACGAAATAAACGTCCATTGGTATCACATTTTTTTGTGGTGCTTTCTCGAGAACTCTACCATGTCTTTGACCCATTATTTCTTCTTTATTCCTTTTTTTTTCACGCAGAGTCCTTTATTTCTTTATTTATTAACTCTATGTACCTAACATGAACATTGAAATGACATAATAGTCCTTACTTTTTCTACCCTTTTTTTCAAAGTGATGTAGGCCAGTTGGCCTTCTGGAGTTGTTGCTATGAATAATGAATAAACATTCTGTTTAAATTTCAAATTATTAAAGTTGGTATGGAAGGAAATTAATAAAATTTGAAATATGGAATAGTGTGTAGTTGGAGAAATAAATGGAGCACATTGAGGACTTTTTTTGATTTTTTGTGGTTGTTGCTACTTCTTGCCCTTTTATTAATTTTTGTATGAAACAATAATTGGGAGCATCACTCGAATAATCGAATTGGTTGAGTAAGGAATCTCTTACTGAAAAGTTTTGAATATGTGGAAGAGTGGTAAGTACTTTCTTTCATTCTTAACTAAAGGTTGAGTGGGGAGCATCACTCAAATAACCAAGTTGATTGAGTAGGAAATCTCTTACTAAAAAGCTTTGAATTATGATGGAATGATAAGTATTCCTTCATTTTTAACCAGAGTTTGAGTAGAGAGCATCACTCGAATAATCGAGTTGGTTGAGTTGGAAATCTCTTACTGAAAAGTTTTGGATTGTGGTGGAGTGGTAAGTACTTCTTTATTTTTAACCAGAGGTCTCAGGTTTGAGTCTTCTTGGGATGGAGCAGCCTTTGTTAGGAAGTACTTTACCCTACAATGTGGAACTTTCAGACAGAAATCTAAATTTAGTTGGGACTTCATATGGATATTGAACATCGAATGAATTACCAAAAAATAAAATCATGTTTGAAATTCTTTGTATGATTCTTGATTGAGCTCGTCACAATGGAGTTTGTCTAATACAATTTATCTTTTTATTTAATTTATAAGTTATTACATTGGAGCGGTATTTACTATTTCATGATTATGAAAAGAAAAAAAAAAGGAAGCATCCTGCCTCTAGTTTCTTTTTGCTCCTATAAGCTCAACGACAGAGTTATAAATTTTAGTGGCTATCAATTCAACGAATTTAAAAATATCATATTTAATATTTTTAACCACTTTTATTGCTATATTAAATGATTTATTAAAAAATATTGAAAATTGTATACATGTATATCTTGTGACACATAGTAATTTAATTTCCCATAAAGAATTCAATTTCATTAGTACATCTTAATCGTGTTATGTAACGTGTACGAGATATTATTATATTTGAATGTTAGGCTAAATTGGGTGGGATCGTAATGGATTTATTCAAACTTCTTCAGAAAATATATTGATTAATTTTAGATTTATACATAAAGAGATTTTGCATTTCTTTAGCTTTTGGTGAATTTAATTGTTTATATTCTAAGTTTCACATATAAAAATTATGGATCCACTATTATTAGCATTACAAATACGTGTAAATTAAAAGTACAGAATTAAGTTTTTATTTTATAAAAAAAAAAACAAAAAAACTTTCTCTTGGTTTTCGAATATAGCTTACAAGTTTTTTTTTTTACTTTCTTTTTCTCTTAGATTACAAAACAGTACTTTAAAGTTTAAACACATTTCATAGACATTTCATAGTACTAAAGCTTAGGAATCTAGGGAGATGGGTGCGGATTTTTTGAAAACTCGATAATTTTTATGTTTTAGGTATTTATATCGAGAAATTTATTAAATATATAAGTAATGAAACTAGCTTAGTAAAATTTGATTCCTAATCTTAAACACATATAAAAAAAGAGTTTTCTTCAAAAACTTAATATTACTTGGGGGCATAATTTTAAATCTTAAATTCATCTCTACTCACGCAATGATGATTCTTGTAATAGTAGTCTCATGGTTTTGTCTAACATGGATTGTGGGTTCAACAAATCCAACGTAGGATGTATATAATTTCTTCCTTGCTTTGAAAACCGACTAAATTCAAATTCGAGCAAAAAAAAAATCTATATTAAAAATAAAACACTCTCTAATAGATTATACCAATACTACTTATATATGCACATAAAATATTTGACTTGACAATTTTTGTTGTAAATACTTTTGCAAGTTACTAAACACGATTTTATTTGTTTTTACATTTTTTGTGTATGATATAATATAGCATAGAACGTATGGAATTTTTCTTACATAAATGTCATTTTCCATAATTCTAATTTATATTATAGTTTTATATAAAGTATATATTACGTACGATTGATTTGGAATCATGTTAGCATTTTCACGTAAAATGTGAATGGAAGTTGTAGTGCATCTAGACATATTTAGGAAATATTTTATGAACTTATTTATTATTGTATATTAACCTAAGATAAGAATTTATAAGCTCCAAATTCTTGATTTGTTTGTGTAAAATTACTAGTAGACGTTTCATTTCGATGAATCATCGTAATCGTAAAAAAGAAAAGTATATTAAGTAAACTGTGAGTACGTTGTAATTGAAATAATTTGAAAAGGTTTTTTACATAAATTTCTTAATTACTACTCCTATTTTTTCAATCAAATACCATTAAGTAATTTATTTATTTTTTCAATATTGGAAATGGAAGTTTATAAGAGTTATTTTAATTTAAGGTATAAACTTAATTAATTAATTATTTATCACTTCCTTTTCTCTTATATTCTCTCCCCCCCCCCCCCCCCCCCCCCCCCCCCCCC
>NW_006239000.1:1685386-1698054 GCF_000226075.1 Solanum tuberosum
TTTATTTTTTTTCCCTTCCTTTTTTTTTTTTTTTCCCCCCCCCCCCCCCCCTCTATTCCCTTCTTTATATATTCCTTATAATTGAGATGCATTTTTTGAGGCCAAATAACCCAATCTTATTCTATTTTATTCTTGTAATCATTCAGTATATATCAATTACTCTTGTCTCAGCTAATTTCAATTTTTTTTTATTCTTAAAACTCGAACAATTCCTAATTTTATGGAATAAATAATCTCAATTTTATATCACTTGCAGCTTAATTGTTGAGAATTTGATTAAACAATCACACTTTAACATTTATCACCCTATCTATTTGTTTCATTCAATCCTTCTTTACCCATTTTGTAAACGTTTAGGGGTCATTTGGTAGTTAAATTAGAAATAAGTTATTTATGTATTAATTTTCATATAACTTACGACGTTTGATAGATAGATATGAAATACATTATTTATGTTAATTTAGAAATTCACATAACTAACACATGTACTATTATTTTGTGCTGGATAGAAGGTGAAATAACTAATAAATATATAATTAATTCCTATATAATAAATTCTTGTATAAAGTAATACACAGATTCACTCATAACTAGTTTTAAATAACTAAGATGTATATAACTCTAATCAGCTACCAAATGACCCGTTAGTATCAAAGTTATTGAATAGGTAAGTCAACAATTTTTGAACTATATAATGTATTTTACTATCCAAACATCTTTTGAAGTCTTTCTTGATTGAATTAAGGCATATATTGTGGTATTAGTTAGTAAATGCATACAATATAATTCATTTGGTCATGTGGGAACATGCCAATATACAGGTCTATATTAGTGGCCCCCCAAAAAACTAAAGAAATAAAGTTCCTTCATTATATACCATGATTTCTGCTATGGCTATTAATTAAATTAGTCTGTATTCCCACTCTTTATACATAATATTTTTTACTAATATTTCCAACTTTTTAAATGAATCTTTCAAAAGTGATAGATATTTTTTATTTTTTTTTGGACACTATCTATTCTTTTACATTTTTGTACTAGCTAGGGCGATTGTTTAAGTTAAAATTTTGACCTTTATTTTGATTGAATTTTTTTTGTGTGTGAGAGTATAATTGATTAACTGTGGAAATTTCTTTTACTTTCTTTTGAATATTTCAACATGTTTAGCAGGTTATATAAGTTGAGACATTTCACAAAAAAATCAAAATCATAATTTTCTATTATATAAATATATATAAGTTGAAGTCGAACAAATTCTAATCATCAATTTTTCATAATGTAAAATATTAATTTCAAACTTTAACATATGAAATCATAGCAAATTAATTTAATATAAAAACAATATATGTAATATTTTTAAAAATCATAGTTAGTGAATTGAATTTTTTCAACGCCATACATACTAGGCTCACCCCTAATTTATAAGACCAGAGAAATTGGTTTCTAATTCTTCTTTTGGCCACACCGTCCATTATTATGACCATTCAATTGTGCCGTTCGAATTTTCGACCAAACCACCTACCATAATTTAATTCATATATACATATATTTATATATATACATATATTTTTATATATATATATATATATATATATATATATATATATAATACAAAAGATAGAAAATAATGAAATGTTGCCAAATTCGTTCTAATTGGAATATAATATTGTAGCTTCGCCTCTGATAAGGTGGACACTTGGTCCATTAGGTTTAAATAATATGAATACATTAGGTTACTGAACTGTATTTTCAACAAATTCATTATAATTATAATTATTTTATTTTTTTAAAGGTTTCAATGTAAAGATATGGTCATTCTGAAATTGAAAATAATCCTTTTATATTAATTTAAGTAATTATTGACGATTGAAAGGTTTCAATGTTTTTGTGTGGAAGTTCATTGTTCTCTGTTTTACCTCTTCATTTCTCATATTTGCTTTCGATAGATGGGAAGATTTGAAGGTCGTGGATAAGAGGAGAAAGTTAGTAGGTAATTTAGAATTGTCTTATTATTAGCTTATTTAGGTATTTGTCTGGGTAATATAGAGTATCATGTCGGTCGTATTAGTTGTCTATTCATATAGTCTCTAGTTTTTCGTATATGATATTACTTATTCATATGTTTTGGTTATCACACCTTGTTGTTGTTTTTGTTACGGTTCCTTACATATATGTTCTGCGTTGTTTTGTTTTGTACTAGCTATATTGTTGTAGTTTTTACTTTTGATGTCTAGTGTCTATTAGGTTGTTCTTGTACTTTTTACATTGTTTTCTTCTCCTTTATACTTTGATGAGTTGCACTTGAGCCGAAGGTTTTTTAGAAACAACCTAACTACCTCCACGAGGTAGTGATAAGATCAGTGCACATTCTATCCTTTCCAAACCCCACTTGTTGAATTTCATTGGATATGTTACCCTTCGAGTTGGTACTATTAAAACGTTACCAAATGAATCAAAAAGTTAACACAAAATTCAATTGATTAACTAGCTGAGCTTTCACCTCGTTTGTGAGGGTTCAATTTCTCACATTTAT
The DNA here is from genome assembly GCF_000226075.1 of Solanum tuberosum. Classification (NCBI taxonomy): domain Eukaryota; kingdom Viridiplantae; phylum Streptophyta; class Magnoliopsida; order Solanales; family Solanaceae; genus Solanum; species Solanum tuberosum. The sequence continues at coordinate 1,687,920 of NW_006239000.1, forward strand.
CATTCCTTTCCCCGTCATTTATTTATGTTTTTCTTAATAAATAAATAGAGTAGTTAACACAGTAAACTGTGAAGGGTATTGGTAAACTTTAAAGTTACAATTATATTTTGAGGAACTTTCACATATAACCACTAAAAAATAGTCTAATTACGTTCCATAGCTATAATTTGCTAATTACGATTCGTAGCTACATGTTATAGGGAGGAGAGTGGCAAGCGAGATTGAGAAAGGGAGGAGTCTGGCAAGCGAGAGAGGGTAGAGAGTGGGAGAGAGGTGACTTGTATATGTATATCGTTTAGATAATTGTAGATTATACATATGTATTTGTATATTTTGGCGAGAGAGATTGGGAGAGGGAGGAGAGAGGCGAGCGAGAGAGGACAATAATTTGTGTACTTGAGTAATATAAAGTCTAGAAATATACAAATATAATAAAACTTAAAATAACGAATTGATACAAACATAAACATGTGAACTTTAAACAATTATACAAAATATATTATACAAATTACATTATATAAATTATATTATACAAAATCCGAAAACTACACGTTTATATAAATTTTAAAAAGTTATACACAAAAAGATTGAATGTATATGATGACAAAACTGAGAAATCAAAGGAAATCATCGTTATATACAAATATTAATAATTGTATATAAATACAAATCAAACAAAGAATTATTAGTTGCGAATTATACATATACACACGTGGCTAATTATACAAACTCGAAGTCAGCCCATGCAATTAATGGTCAATATTAGTCACGAGTGATAATTATAGCAAATTATAGCTATGATGAGTAATTAAGTAGTATAAATTTGCTTAACCATGTAATTTTCTCCTCTTCTTTTTTTAATGTGATTCTAATTTATTTATTTTTAAAAAATAAAATAAAAATGAGAGGTGACTAATCAAGTTGGTGGAAGATGGGCCCACTGGACTGGGCTTTGGCATGGTCAAGGCAAATCGAATAGGGCCTGGCCCACACCCTTAAGTCTTCTTTTTCAACTAAAGCCGACTCATTCTTTTTCATTTAAATTTCAAAGACATGGTGGGTCCCATTTTTCTCTAATGAATTGACACCTGTCCTTATTATAAGCCGCCACGTTTGAGATCTCCCGCCTCTAAATTAGACCACCAAAATCCAGATTTTCCTTTCTAATTACTACTAAGATAGAAAATAATGAAATGTTGCCAAATTCGTTCTAATTGGAATATAATATTGTAGCTTCGCCTCTGATAAGGTGGACACTTGGTCCATTAGGTTTAAATAATATGAATACATTAGGTTACTGAACTGTATTTTCAACAAATTCATTATAATTATAATTATTTTATTTTTTTAAAGGTTTCAATGTAAAGATATGGTCATTCTGAAATTGAAAATAATCCTTTTATATTAATTTAAGTAATTATTGACGATTGAAAGGTTTCAATGTTTTTGTGTGGAAGTTCATTGTTCTCTGTTTTACCTCTTCATTTCTCATATTTGCTTTCGATAGATGGGAAGATTTGAAGGTCGTGGATAAGAGGAGAAAGTTAGTAGGTAATTTAGAATTGTCTTATTATTAGCTTATTTAGGTATTTGTCTGGGTAATATAGAGTATCATGTCGGTCGTATTAGTTGTCTATTCATATAGTCTCTAGTTTTTCGTATATGATATTACTTATTCATATGTTTTGGTTATCACACCTTGTTGTTGTTTTTGTTACGGTTCCTTACATATATGTTCTGCGTTGTTTTGTTTTGTACTAGCTATATTGTTGTAGTTTTTACTTTTGATGTCTAGTGTCTATTAGGTTGTTCTTGTACTTTTTACATTGTTTTCTTCTCCTTTATACTTTGATGAGTTGCACTTGAGCCGAAGGTTTTTTAGAAACAACCTAACTACCTCCACGAGGTAGTGATAAGATCAGTGCACATTCTATCCTTTCCAAACCCCACTTGTTGAATTTCATTGGATATGTTACCCTTCGAGTTGGTACTATTAAAACGTTACCAAATGAATCAAAAAGTTAACACAAAATTCAATTGATTAACTAGCTGAGCTTTCACCTCGTTTGTGAGGGTTCAATTTCTCACATTTATCATTCCTTTCCCCGTCATTTATTTATGTTTTTCTTAATAAATAAATAGAGTAGTTAACACAGTAAACTGTGAAGGGTATTGGTAAACTTTAAAGTTACAATTATATTTTGAGGAACTTTCACATATAACCACTAAAAAATAGTCTAATTACGTTCCATAGCTATAATTTGCTAATTACGATTCGTAGCTACATGTTATAGGGAGGAGAGTGGCAAGCGAGATTGAGAAAGGGAGGAGTCTGGCAAGCGAGAGAGGGTAGAGAGTGGGAGAGAGGTGACTTGTATATGTATATCGTTTAGATAATTGTAGATTATACATATGTATTTGTATATTTTGGCGAGAGAGATTGGGAGAGGGAGGAGAGAGGCGAGCGAGAGAGGACAATAATTTGTGTACTTGAGTAATATAAAGTCTAGAAATATACAAATATAATAAAACTTAAAATAACGAATTGATACAAACATAAACATGTGAACTTTAAACAATTATACAAAATATATTATACAAATTACATTATATAAATTATATTATACAAAATCCGAAAACTACACGTTTATATAAATTTTAAAAAGTTATACACAAAAAGATTGAATGTATATGATGACAAAACTGAGAAATCAAAGGAAATCATCGTTATATACAAATATTAATAATTGTATATAAATACAAATCAAACAAAGAATTATTAGTTGCGAATTATACATATACACACGTGGCTAATTATACAAACTCGAAGTCAGCCCATGCAATTAATGGTCAATATTAGTCACGAGTGATAATTATAGCAAATTATAGCTATGATGAGTAATTAAGTAGTATAAATTTGCTTAACCATGTAATTTTCTCCTCTTCTTTTTTTAATGTGATTCTAATTTATTTATTTTTAAAAAATAAAATAAAAATGAGAGGTGACTAATCAAGTTGGTGGAAGATGGGCCCACTGGACTGGGCTTTGGCATGGTCAAGGCAAATCGAATAGGGCCTGGCCCACACCCTTAAGTCTTCTTTTTCAACTAAAGCCGACTCATTCTTTTTCATTTAAATTTCAAAGACATGGTGGGTCCCATTTTTCTCTAATGAATTGACACCTGTCCTTATTATAAGCCGCCACGTTTGAGATCTCCCGCCTCTAAATTAGACCACCAAAATCCAGATTTTCCTTTCTAATTACTACTTAATTAATGGAATTAAAGCTTCATTAAGAGAATAAATAGTATACGTTTGAGTCTAGTGATTTCAAATTAAAGATAGGACCTTAGAGATATGTAGAATGTATCAGAATATTTTAAAGGTCATAATACATAAATATGTCATTTAACTTGACTTTAACTGATATTTCTACCCTCTAATTTTGAATGTGACTAAGTAGACACTTAAACCAGTATAAAATTGAATATATATACATATGCATCCTACGTGGCATAATGCACGTAGAACACCACATAGGATATAGGACGCAAATTGCCTCGTAGGATGTCAAGTAGGACGAATATATCTACTTGTTCAATTCTATACAAGTTTAAGCATCTATTTGTGCGTATTCAAAACTATAGGACATAAATGTCAAATGAGTCCAAATTAAAGAACATGTTTATGTATTACACCTATTTTAAATTATTGGCCAAGCTTTTACAAAAAAAATTAAAAGTGCATAGGTAAAAATAATTTTTCAAATACTGAAAAATCTATGATCAAACGTTAGCTAATTGTTTGAAGGTTGTACACAAAATTGGTTGTTTAAATGTGATATTGTTAACCACCAAGTTTGTTCACTATGTTCTCAAGAGAAGAACAACATTTCCCACTTGTTCTTCACATGTTTTGTTTTTGCTAAAATGTGGAGGAAACTTATGACATGACAAGGTGTTCATATGCATCATATATGTTGGGAAGAGAAAGTGGAATGTGCTATCCAAATATGCAAATGGAAGAAGGCCTAACTTAGAAATATATAGTGAAAATTAGTGGCTGAAGTTTACTACATGTGGATTGAAAGAAAGCAGAGAGCTTTCAATAACAAGCAATAAAACATTGACTCTCTTGTTAAACAAATAGTACAGGATGATAGGTGTCAAATGAGTGTGTTGGGTTAATTTTGAATGAATTAAATTAGTTTGATTTAACAAATGATCGGGGTTGATTCATTCAAAATCTACTTACGTCGAAATAGATTGTGCTAAAATGGGTTTAAATGCGAGCCACAATTTATTTCGTCCATTTCTTATTAAGTTTTAATTATTTTATTTATCCTTTTTAATAAATATAACTGTTTATTCATTATGTTTATATATAACATATCAAATATAAAAAATATATTTAAAAAATAATAATTTGACAATATTTTTCATGAGTCAATTTATGTTACATATCTATTCAATTTTTAATGAAATAAATAAACCGAGTTGAAATGAATTGAATAATAATTAAGTGGATCAATAACTTGTCCGAACTTAAATAAATTGGACAAATTGAATTTGATTTCACAATCCGGTGCACATTCACAAGATTTTCATTTTTATCCTTATAAATTATTGTCAAATTTATGATTAAAATAACTAATTCCAATACTAACTAATGAAGGGTAAAATTGAAGAATATTTTAAAAATAGTCTTGAAGATTGAACAATTAAGTTAATTTGAAAAATAAAAAATGTTTCAATAATTCAATTAATTTGAAATGGAGGGAGTATCAAATATAAAAGACTATTTTTCTCATTTTCTTCAATACGTAACAACCATCCAAACAAGTGGTCAATAAAATGACTTAAAATTACGAGATCACTTTGAGGCCAATACTGTCATTTTCTCCCATACGTTACAATCATTCAAACAAATGGTCAAGAAAATAATTTAGAGTCACGAGGTCACTTTAAGATCAATCCCGTAGTTTTCTCTCATACGTTACAATCATTCAAACAAATGATCAATGAAGTAACTGAGAATCACGAGGTCACTCTGAAACCAATTTTGTCGTTTTGTCTCATACGTTACAATCATTCAAACAAATTGTCAATAAAATAACTGAGAGTCACGAGGTCACTTTAAGATCAATCCTGTCGTTTTCTCTCATACGTTACAATCATTCAAACAAATGATCAATGAAGTAACTGAGAATCACGAGGTCACTCTGAAACCAATTTTGTCGTTTTGTCTCATACGTTACAATCATTCAAACAAATGATCAATGAAGTAATTGAGAATCACGAGGTCACTCTGAAACCAATTCTGTCGTTTTCTCCCATACGTTACAATCATCCAAACTAGTAATCAATAAAGTGATCGAGAATCACGAGGCTTAATAAATGTTGTACATTGAGCTTAACTTGGTTCATATCCTTTCTCACTTGTCCTTGGGGCAAGGAAACAACATCGTTTAGACGTGGAACAAGATCATCCGTCAGATTAACCTTAGTTTTCATCTACACCGTACATTTAATCTCTAGAAAAAAGGCCCCATTAGTTGGGTATAAGAAGGGTTTTCAGAGCAGAAAAAATGGCAGATATACAGTGAGAACGGAGAAGAGAAGAAGAAGAAATAGCAGAGAAAAATGTCAGGCGTCACTCAACAGGAGGAGGAGAAGAAGCCCGCCGCCGATCAGGGAGGTCACATTAACCTCAAAGTCAAGAGCCAGGTTTTTTTTTTTCATTTCATTTTTTTTTATTTGGCTGCAATTATATATGATGCTAATTGTTTTAGTTTTTGATCAAGTGATTACTTTGATTATTTTTTTCTGTTTTATGGACTGTGATGTTTGTATTAGGTTTGAAAATTGTGTTTGATGAACTAGTTTTTGCAAATTAGGGATGTTAGTCATGCTGCTACACTTTTGATTGTTATTCAATTTAGTTACCAGGACGGAGTAATTTGTATAAACGAGAAGTTCCTGTGCTGTAGTTGTGCACGGTTTGAAATTCGTGGAGAAGGGACCTGATGATCCTTCTCCACGTATATATCGGGTTTTTGAGCATTTGGCGTATGCCTAACCCACACATCATGTGCATCCTGCTCTGATCTTACGACTAGATGGCGAGACTAAAGCCTCTGGGGCATAGAGAAGAGTGTGGATTTTAGCTTTCCTTTTCCTGCTGATAACGGATGGCAAATGTTGATGTGTAGTTAGTTTAGCTGTGCTAGTTCTCGATCAGTTTAGTTTGCTTGTTTATTCGATGTATATATTAGCTATACTTAACGAGTTCATCGCTGAACTCAAAAAGGGCTTTTGGGATGAAGATAAAATGTGGATATATGGTTGCTCAATGTAATGTGCTTGTGTTAATGTATTTTTTTGGGTTTCCCATCTGGTGTCTGTGCGCTCATTGGAGTGTGACTATATACAGATCATGCATTACAGGGCCCATCCTGAGACATCTGGTTACTGGTTAAGGGTGGAGGGCTTGTGTTTATGTTAAGTTGCTCTTGATTTGACATAAATATTTTAGTGTGTTCCACACTAGGAGTGTGGCATAGTGGTCAATGAAGTGAAGGAGAACAAGGTTCATATCTAAGGGTGAAGGCAAAAGAAATTTGGTGATTTCTTCTTATCTGTCTAAACCGACTTAACCTTGGGTGATCAGAATTAGTTGGTACTTGTGTTAATATGAGGTAGTACATATATGGTGGAATAGTCGAGCTGCATGCAAGCTGTCTCATCTTTAAAAAAAGAATGGAAAATGTTATTAATGTGTTGCGAGTTTACATGGTAAAGCTATTGTTTGTGAATATACAAATCCACGTATGCTTCCATTACCGCAATAGATAGTATCAAAAGGTATATCAGCTTGATACATCCATCCCCTTCTATTGGACCATTGTCCATATTCTCATGCTGAATTCCCGTTTTTTCTTCTTCTGTGCCTTAAAACTGATACGTTAATCATGTTAAAACTAAACTTCCTACCCGAGAAAGTTCAAAAAGCGGAGGCAAAAAAATAAACGGAAAAATTGAATAAATAAATGTTGAATTATTTTTCTTTCTGAACATGCCTCATCTTTTTGGATCATACTCTAAAGAAAAGAAACCTGATGAACTCTGATAAAAAAACAGAATCACAAATGCTGTATGTTAGTATTTAAGAACTCTATACTTTTTGTTCCATCTTGTGTGAATTTGTTCTTTTAGCTCGTCTGTTTATCTTCTTTCTTGTTTTGGCTAATTTGTGTAGCCGGAGTAGGTCAGTATCCTCAAATCTTGTGGGATTATTCTGAACGACAATAATCCATGTTCAGCATTACTAAATTTCTGAAGTCGACGATTTTTTTGTAGGATGGAAATGAGGTGTTTTTCAGGATCAAGAGGAGCACACAGCTGAAGAAGCTCATGAATGCTTACTGTGATAGGCAATCTGTGGACTTCAACTCTATTGCCTTCTTGTTTGATGGTCGCCGCCTCAGGGCTGAGCAGACTCCTGATGAGGTTTTTCTCTCTCCCCTTCTCTTCACCAACCAACGCTCCTCTTCATGCTAATTGTATATATAATATATATGTCCACATTTTCCTACACTAGATATAATCAGTAATATGTTGTCTCATTACTTTTGTTTACATATTCTTTCGACAGCTCGAGATGGAGGATGGAGATGAAATTGATGCTATGCTGCATCAGACTGGTGGATCTTTGTCTTAGATTTTATATTGGAGGGTTTGGGATATCGTAAATTAGATTATATTCGGTATATGCTGACCGAACTTTTTAGAATGTGTATTTTAGTCTGCACTTTGGTGGTCCGATAACAGTTGTTTATGGATGGTCGCAGAATTTGGATCTTGAATCTTTGCTTCTAGTTAATTATCCTTTTGTTAACTCCTGGTGTTCGATATATTCGTGCTATGATCAGTTTCTGGGCAGGGGGAAGGGAACTTTCCTCTGTGGTATCTATTAGTTTTAGAGATTTGGAGGTCTTGTGAAGTTGGTTTTGAAGCAAAGCATAACTAATGGATGTGCTTTGTAAAACTGACAATTCGTTTGTCATAGAAATCCAGCTTCTTATATTGCTTCATCTACACTGATAAGGTTGTGTAGAGTCGTAACTCGTAAGTATTCCTTCTTCCTTAGCTAGTGGTTTCAGGTTTGAATTTTGGGTATGAAGTCATGTACGTTAGTGACCGCTTTACCTCCAATGTGGTGCTTTTCAGTTTGAACTTAGATTTAGTTGGATTAGTATATCACATATCGAGTTCGTCCATGTGGTGTTGTTTCTTATCATTTTTTTTCTTTAACCACGATTTCAAATCAGAGAATAGATTGGGAATGACGGATCTATTCACTTTATTAACAATTGAGCAATATCTAGTGATTTGTCTGACATGTTTGCCCTTGGGGATGACAACTAGCCTATGAAAACATGATCGTTCGACCCGTTGCTTGCTCATTTATTAACTCAAATTGTTTTGACTATTCTTTTTTTTTACCCATATAAAAGCAAATCTCATGCTTTCGTTGGCAAGAGATTTTGAACTTCAGACCTTCAACATGGAAGTTCCAAGTTCAACCACTAGGCCACCCCGAAGGGTAACGTGGTTACTATTTGTTGCTAATGAAGTTTACTCTGTGATTAGTGAAACTAATTTAGAACAAATCCTAAATATAAGTAAAGTAAAATTAACTAGACCAGGAAATTTAAGAAGAATTACTCTAAATAGCATCTCACTCAATCGCTTAAACTATAGATAACTATTAAATGTATAATCGATGTATAATCAATGATTATAGCCATTGGATATATAATCTGTATAAAATTTATGTATAATCGGTGTATAATATACGTAAACTGGGTAGAGAAAGTAGACAGTGAATTCATTGGGCTATTTATGTAAAGATACCAAAATTTATAGGAACACATGTCATGGCAAAGTCAAGAACTTCTCTTACTCATATTTAACATGTACATTAAACAATTGTATTTATACGAAGATTATTTAACTGATCATTTTATATGATGTGCACAGATCTTATTATTATCTTTCGTAAGATTGAAAGGTTGTTTCTAGACACTTGAACCAAATATTCTAATGTTTTTCGACTTTATTAGCAGATTAGTAGCAAAATAGAAGAGGATTCCTGATTTGAAAAATCTCACCCACTTCAAATTATGACTTAACAAGTGTAAGAAATATAATAATTAAAGGCTGTAATTTATAAATTAATTCTTTTTGGTAGTTAAAGCATCTGAATCTAAAATGACTGAAGTCAACCTCAATGTGTAATCAATATACACAAAGATATTAAACAGACATTTCATATAGTATATATGAGATTTTCATTTTTTTAGTAAAAACAAGTGGAATTCATTTTTCATTTCTATTTTATCACTACCCACGAAACACATATGGGTGTTAAAATAATAATTTAAACATTGCTTCTATTAATTATTTGAAATTAAATCCACATATTTATATTTATTTATAGATTAAATAAGAGCACACAACATGTCACAATTTTCAGTTAAGAGTTCAACAACAACATATTTGCAGTAATTTCACAAATTGGGTATGAGATGGGTGTGAGATAAGTTGATTTCGATAAACTGTCGTTCCAGTAAAGTATATCAAATCAACTAATCAAGTATGAAAAAAATAAATAGTGAAAAAGTCATGTTGAAAATAATGGAGAAAAAGACAGTAGTAACAACAAGTAATATATACGATTACTAAAGTTACCAATTTTTTTAAAAAATACTATAATAACCGGCAAAAAAACACATATAATAATTATAAGATCGAAGAATAAAATAGAAGAAAAGTAATAAATTAAAATATCTGATTTGATGTAAACGTATAGTAACAAGTGTTTACGCGTATCTTTTCATACCTATCAACTTTTTACACTTAATAATTCTATATGGTAACAATATTTTGAATTTTTGTTTATTTGTTTAGTCAACCTACATAAATGTGTTACTTTTATAGTGTAACATCAAACATGTCAATACCCTGACATATTGATGAGGAAATATAATTGAGTTTTTTTTTTAAAACTAAATGTGAATTAATAATTCATTACCTTAAAAGTCATAGCAATTACAATGAATATATATATATAT
>NW_006239000.1:1698841-1700380 GCF_000226075.1 Solanum tuberosum
TATATATATATATATATATATATATATATAATCATATCATTTTTACTAAAGTATTTTCTAATAATTGAACAAATTAATATTGTCTAACTTCTAAAATTGGTCTAAGCTTTAATTGCCCAAGAAAAAAGACTTTGAATTTAGACTCATACAAAGTAAACTTTAAAATCAATTAGATATTAAAGTCAGAACCATGGGTAGCCTAATTTTTTAGGCTTTTGGACATATTCAAGTCATCAAATAATCAATCACCAATTTGCTATATATAATGAGAAAATAGCAAGTATTATTCCCTTTTTATCTTCACATAATTAACACTTAATAGGGGCATATTTAAAAAAACTTACTCACATTCGATATTTGGATCAAAATCAGATTGACATAACTAACACTACTAGATATGGATATAGTCCATATATTACGGGTGCATTTGAATTCAATATCTTTAGTTTTAACTAGATGTATGAAGTAAAAATTGTTAAATAATTACAAATAATAAATTTTGAATAAAGCAAATTTAAATGGATGTAATATATAAAATTTTGAACTCGAAATTCCTATAATATTCAATTTCTGCCTCTGCGTACTATAGTCAAATAATATAGATTCATGAGGTGAAAATAAATATTAATTAACTATAATTAAATGTTTACAATGTTTGGAGAGAAGATGCATGCTATGTTATTGATGATTTGATGTAAATATTAATAGTTATGCATACCTTATTTATTTATGTAGAAATTATTTCCTCTCATATCATATATAATATAATACATAAATTTACTTATAACTTATGTATGTATTAGTTATGCGAGTTTCAAAATTGCAACCTAAATATAAATTAAATACACATTTATATAAGTTATCAAACGTGATATTACTTATACAAAATTTAATACATCAATAACTCACCTTCTAACCAGCTACCAAACAACCCCTGAGTATATAGCTAACCAATAGGATACAAGCTACAAATATTTAAATTACCCTCCTCGATAAAGTAAAAGTTCAGATAACGAACCAATTAACCTTTAATTTTTTTTGACAAATTTTACTCCTTGATGTGCTAATTAACATAGTGATTTAGTTAAGTATAATGACTAAAGAATAAATTGAGAAATTATTGGTAAGAAACGTTAGTTATAACATCACAGTGTTGAGTAGCTAAACGTCCATTAATGAATACGTGTATGAATATTTTTTGTATATTTTTTCTAGGGAGTTTAGGTAGTTTTGTTACAAGTCATTGTACCCAAATCATTAAAACATAACAATTAGGAAACGAGGATAATTAATTATTATAAAATGGACTGCTTTTAAGGGTCCCAAAATTAAAAAAAAATTAAACAATAAATATAAGAAGGTTTGTAAGAGTTACTAGGAATCTGAGTGGAAACTTGTACAAGGATTTGATTAGTTAGTTTAATTAGCTAAGTAGTAATAGTAATTAAGGGGGTATTTGGTATGGAGAAAAATATTTTCTTGAAAAATAAGACTGTTTTTTTTTTTTTTTTTTTTTTTTTTTTTTTTTTTTTATAAAAA
>NW_006239000.1:1700568-1723671 GCF_000226075.1 Solanum tuberosum
TGTTTTTTTTTTTTTTTTTTTTTTTTTTTTGTGTTTGATACGTAAAACATTTGTATATACTATAGACAAATACTATGGGAATTGAGAATGCGGGTAGGGGTAGGGGTTCGAGGTGGTGGGGATGGAACTACGGAAGTGTGAGTGAAGATGATGTATGTTGAAGATTGAGGAGGACACAATCAATGTGGAATATCATCTGTATAACTTGCTTTTCGTACTTCTACTAAGAAACTCATATTTCTCATAATCAAGAAACTATCTTTTTTAGAAAATATGATTTATCGAACGTGAGAAAATTGAAAATACATTTATAACGCATCATACCTCCTAACTACAATATTTGAGTTATTCATGTTGCCAAAACACGACGCGTTTTACTCTTAATTGGCTAGTGATTTTTGTCAACCCACAAATTGAGGGCAAACATAAGAGTGCTACTAGCTAGTTTGATATATCATAGGCATTTGATATTCGAAATTCACTGAATCAATTAATTCAAATTCACGCAATACAAAATTCTTTAAAGGTAAAATATTTTCTATTATGATTTTACTAGTTGTCCTAATGCTCGGATTCGAGGCCTCTGACAAAGAATAGAGAAATTCAATTTGTCCACCATATTTAGTAGTGGTTCAAAATTGATTGCAAAAATAAGATTCATATATTAGTACAATGTATACAAACTTTGGAATAGAAAATCCCATGAACAATATACATGTTACTACACCAAACACTTTTTTTTTCAACCAAAATAGTTAAGTAAATTAAGTTTCACTAGCCTCTCACAAAATCATACTTAACATTTAATTAACTTATACACACCAAACACTATAAATTTTCTTTTTTCATATTGTTAATGTAAAATGTATGAGTTGTTATAACAAGTTAATTACTACTAATTTGTATTACGTCATATAGAACACATATGTCTACTTGTTCAACCTTATACGACTTTAAACATTTACTTGTGCACACCAAAATCTGAAGGACATAAATGTCAGCTAATACCAAATTAAAGAACACATTTATGTATTATGCCCAACAAAAAACGTCACCACAACATATGCAACCATTATTAATTAATTAAGTCCAAAATATAAAAATGACAAAAATTACGACACAAGTGAGTGTAAAAATTATAAACACTTTAATGTCACGTGCTATTCATGTACCTATATATATGAGAAAAAAATTGTGAGAAGGACCACATAGCCATGGAAGCTTCAAAAATTCATTGTAAATTTTCAAGAAATATATGCTTTCTTCAACAATGGATATCACTTATTTTTACATTTGGTTTTGTTATTCCGTTCATTCAATCGTTAGATTATTCCGAAGCGCTCTCGAAAAGCCTCCTTTATTTCGAAGCTCAACGCTCCGGTCGTTTGCCGTACAATCAAAGAGCGATTTGGCGTCATCATTCTGGCCTTACTGACGGACTTGATCAAGGGGTCCGTACACTTTTTCTCGCGTTTATCATTGATATTCTTATGCATATTCGTATTCATCCACATTTTTATGCATCTTGCTTAATCAAGGTCTCTGTAATAATTGCCTCCGCTATATCATTGATATTCTTATGTATCTTTTTGATTGATACCCTTGATCAAGGCCGGTCAGTAAAAATATTGCGGCCTTGATCAAGATTCTTTGTTGACATTCTTATTTACCTGTTTTGTTAACAAGTCTTTATCAAGGTGTTACTAAAAGTTATTTTTTTGATTGACGCCTTGATAAAGGTCTGTCAGTGAAAATTTTGTGATTGACATTCTTATTTATCTTATTTGCTGACGGTGATATCAGTTAAAAGTTTTTCGCTTTTATCTTTGATCATATTCTTATCACTTATGTATCTTTTTTTTAAAATATGTGACAGGTGGATTTGGTGGGAGGTTATTATGACGCCGGCGATAATGTTAAGTTTCAACTTCCGATGGCTTTTACTATAACGATGCTATCATGGAGCGTCATTGAATACGGCGAAGATATAGCCGCTGCGGGAGAGTATAGATACGCGCTTGAGGCTATCAAGTGGGGGACGGATTACTTCGTCAAAGCTCACACTCATCCTAACGTACTCTGGATTCAGGTTCGTGTTAAGAAATTCATTAAATATGTTTATGTATAAAATTTAAAACTTATTTATTAGTATTTGAAGTCATTGCGTAAAATAATCCCTTTAGTCACGCCCAAAAAAATTGAAGTCTATGAAATTCGTCTCCTTTTGATTTCTAAGTGGGTCCATTTTGTAATTGTCTTTATGGACGTAAATCAAGCTAGTAATTTCTTTGAATTTCAATGTTGGGTCATACCCATATATAATTACATAGTTTTGACATTAGTATGACTTATTATTTTTGACTCAATTTTTAAATTCTGAATTTGCCAGGTGGGTGAAGGAGATACGGATCATTATTGTTGGCAAAGGCCGGAGGATATGACCACATCTCGTCGAGCTTATAAGATCGACGAGGATCACCCCGGGTCAGATGTCGCCGGGGAGACGGCAGCCGCGTTGGCGGCGGCGTCAATTGTGTTTAGGAGAACAAATCCACATTACTCTAACCTTCTCTTGGTCCACGCGGAACAGGTAATTAACTAACATTGTTTGAATACTTTATAAAAAAGAAGACAATTGCTAAATACTAGTCTAACACAAGTGGTGTAGAAAAAATTTCCAAAAGTGATAGACGATATTTTAAATTTGAAAATAATCAATGTCATACTTTTCGTTTATTCTTGATGACAAACTTTTATTACCACATAAGTTATAAGTATGACATTTTTAATATCATAAAATTCAAAAGTTTATACTTACACATAAGGGAAGAGCTAGAAGACGCCAAAACATTACATTGTATCTAGAAGGTTAAAATCATATTTAAAATATATATATATAGTAGATATTATATTCCTTTGATCACTTCCTCAAGTATTCACGTCTTTATACTCTGAATCCTCTTCGTGAAAATTCTTGATCCATCACTAGTTACACAAATGCTCTCATGTATTTTAGATCACAGATTTGAAAATTTTCCATTTCCTTATTAAATTCATGTCAATTAAAGACAGCTCGATGCACTAAACTTTTGTTATGTGAGTACTCTGTAAAAGGGCCAGACCATAAGGGTTACCCTGCTTTTCTGCAAGAGGCTTTTCGTAGCTCAACCGAACCTGTAACTTTCTAATCACATGACAACTATTTTACCAGTTACAGAGGAATAAACATTTTAAGAGAGATTTTAAAGAAGATATTCCCAATTGTTGTTTGTTTTAACTACATATTTAATAACTATATGCAATTAATTGTTTGTTTCCAATATTGTAGTTGTTTGAGTTTGGTGACAAGTTTAGAGGGAAGTATGATACAAGTGTTGGAGCAGCCAAAGGTTACTATCCATCTTTAAGTGGTTACAAGGATGAGTTGTTATGGGCAGCTATGTGGCTCTACAAGGCCACCGACAAATCTCATTATTTAAAATATGCATTACAAAATGCTCAATCTTTTGGGGGTACGACTTGGGCCATCTCTGAATTCAGTTGGGATGTCAAATACGCTGGCCTCCAACTACTCGCCTCTACGGTAAATTCTGATTTTAGTTCTTGTGATATAATATATAAAAATGTGCGTTTTTAATCTTTTCGCTCGTTGATTTTGACAAATTTAACAATTGTTAATCATTCCACTATTAAGTTATCTATGTGTCACGTTAAACTGGTAATCTAATATATATATTTTTCATATATAATAGGATAAAAGGTTAGATGTGTTGAGTCACAAGTATATTATAAGGACCAAAATAAGAATTTATCAATAATTGAGGGACCAAAAGTGTTATTCCTACCACTTTTATCGAAAGTCCTCTCAATGTTTAGAATTTAATAAGTGTTATTATATTAGGCTTTTTTTTTTTTAGTTAAGTAAGTACATAGACTAATTTGAAACTTTGATTTTGATGTGTTACCTTAATATAGTTCATCTATCGTTTGATTAGGTAGAAAATATATGCTTTGGTTGTTAATCCTATTTTATATTTATATTTATATTATTGAGAAAAATGAGAATACATATGAATGCATGCGTGATATATGATTATTTTCACTCATCTCTCTTTTTTTTCATTTTAATTATTTTAGACGTACTTTATTACTTGCATTTACATTACATAGTCAAAAATTAGGAAAATGTCAATAAAACATGTGTGTTTTGACACATGTTGAGAGTCATTGATGTACGCTGTGAAAATAGTGAAACATTTAAATGAGATTATTTTCATAGCAACAATATTTTGTCCTTTAGAATCTATACAAACAACATATCGTCACACTTTATGTTAAATCAAGTTATTAATGGTCGGGATTAGAATATAATTAGTCCAAAATCAATAAACATAAGCATAATGAGTTCCCTCCATAAATTTGACACTAATCTAGCCTGTTTTTCAACGTAATCCATGTTCTATGGTTAAGAAGTCTCCATTTTGGAAAATAATTTAAGTTATATGTTTTGACGCGACACTTATAATTTAACCAATTATAACTAGTTAATTATGCATTTTTTTATTCAATATAATGTTACTATCAAGTAATGTTCGTTGAATTGAGTTATCTGCTATTATCATGTGTCAGAGACAAAATTTACACCTTTAGTACATAGAATTTAAATTCGGCGAAAAATGGCATATACCAATTAAATTAGGTAAGTTTTGACACATGTTGAGATGTCGATGTAGGCTCAAGAAAATAGTGATGATTTTATGTTAGATTTGATTAATTAATTTCATAGAGACAAGAAGGGACCCTTGTCCTTGTGAATACAAACACCATATGTTAGGTAAAATCTTCTCAAGTTGTTTGTGGAGAGATCGATAGTTAGTCCAAAATCAAATAGAGAACCAATCAAGAATTTTCTTTCTCAATTTTAGTCCACTAATTTGTTGTTTCTGTAATGGTTGAAGAACATAATAATGTCTTAATTTATGACATTTGGTCATTGGTATGTCTCCTAGATCGACGATATAAAGATTTCTTATACTATTAATATAATTTAGATCAAAGTTTGTCCCTATTGAATCATGAAATATAAATTAGTCGAGCAACTGGTTTATATGAACTACTCATAATTATCACAAAATGTTACTCATAGTTATATTATATATATAAATGATCATTTTGTTCGTATATATTTTTGTACGATCGATGCATAAAACTTAAACTCTTGCTTCTGCAGTTACCGAGGCAAGGGAAGGGAGAGAAGGAAGACGATAAAATTCTCGAAGAATATCGTTCGAAAGGCGAATATTACGTTTGTTCATGTCTAAACCAAAACAATAAAACTAATGTACATCGCACCCCAGGGGGCTTATTGTACATCCGTCAATGGAACAACATGCAATACGTATCGAATGCAGCATTTCTCCTCATGGTGTATTCCGATCATCTCAGGGAAACTAATCAGATGGCTAGATGTGAACGTCGTTCGGTGGGCCCCGAAGAAATCTTCGCCTTCGCAAAATCACAGGTTAAATTTTAATTTTTACGTAACGATTTCGACTTACTTTGATGTGATTTTATAAGCATTATGTGTATTCACAATATTTTGTATACGTATGTTAGTGCTCATTGGCTAACCAATGCTAGCTCATGAAAAATAACAGGTTGATTATATCCTGGGTTTGAACCCGCGAGGTGTGAGCTACTTGGTCGGCTACGGACCCAAGTATCCCCAAAGGGTGCACCATAGGGGTGCATCGGTGGACTCATTCAAAAAGCGTAAGAGCTTCATAAGTTGTACCCAAGGCTATGATAATTGGTTCGGACGTAAAAATTCGAACCCGAATACGTTAGTCGGGGCACTAGTCGGTGGACCGGATAACAAGGACCGGTTTAATGATCATAGGAAAAATTTCATGCAAACAGAGGCTTGTACTTATAACACGGCCCCTCTTGTTGGGTTATTTGCAAAATTGAATGGGCTAGACAGAGGAACCGACAACATTGAAGATTCATTATTATTTTCAGCTAAATAAATAGTTTTATGTGCCACTATTTATTTGAAAATGCCACGCAATTGTTTTATTTACTTTTGATTGATTGAAGAAAGAAATATACAACAAAAGGAAAAAAAGTATATAGTCTATAGAGTATAATTCGTTCGATGTATTCATCTTTTGATGTTCCTCTGTTCACTTTTATGAATAAATGAAATTTACATCTCTTCTCCATTTGCTCTTGTGATTATTTTATTTTTATTAATTGATAATGAAAACGTCAATATATTAATTTGAAGTCGTTATAGAAAATAAACTTTAAATTTGAATTATTTTTTTGAGAGAGGTTCACTCGATGACTTTTTTTTTGTTTTTTCCATCTGGTGTCTAATACCCAAATTGGAGTTTGACTAAATTTGAATCACGTCGAGAGGTCCCAACATTGGAGATAAAACACTTTCTAATAAAGACGATTCTATATCCAGGGGATTCAAACCCGAAACATTTGATTAAGAATGAAGAAATATTTATCACTTTACCTCAATTCTTATTGGTCGTTTGATGACTTGTTAAGAGTCGATGTATTCTTCTTAATACATTGTTGGTATACAGTATGCCGACACCATATATAACCAATTTCTTTGAAGTTTATTTAAGAGAGTGAAAGGTAGTTTCATCGTAGGGACTCGTATTATTGTGCAGTCGAAGGGTCAAATCAATGACTAGTTGTCAAAAATACCAAGTTCAACTCACCTCAAATAACTAAAAAAAGTTCTCAAAAGATTTTGGTGGCTTATTTATGAAGTTTTGTATAAAATTTCAATTCAATCTATTCTAGCTTCAGAGTTTATACACGTGCTAGTAGCCTTTTCAGTGCTAAGCGTATAGTTACATATTAAAATGACGATTCAAATTTCTTGACACGTACTCCCTCCGTCCAATATTGTTTGTCAAGATAAAATCATTTCTTCGTCCAATATTGTTTGTCAGGATAAGATCATGCACAATTTTTAAATTTTTTTTAATAAAAGGTGTAATTTAACTAATATAACCCTACTATTAATCATTATTAAAATGGTTTGTACTTTTTGAAACCGGTAAAAGTAACTTTTTTCACGTTAAAATAGTTTTGTAACTTTAAAAGCAACTTTTTCACATTAAGAGCAGAATTAGAAAAAAGTGACTAATTATTTCTTGATTGTTTAAATTGACAATTAATTTTGGACAACTATTTTTAGTATACCTAACAAACAGTAGTGGACGGAGGGAATAGTAAAATATTCTATTAGACGAATAGAAAACATCTGAAGATCTCTCAAATCACCATAATAGTTTTTTTATCTTCTATACTAAGCGTAGTCATTCTGTATTAAATTGACGATTTAAATTTTTGACCTGTAAAATATTCTATCATAAAAATAGAAGGCATCGAAAAATCTCTCAAATCACCTCAATAGTCTTTTTATCTTCTCTACTAAGCGTTTAGTCATTTCATATTGAATTGACAATTCAAATTTTCAACCCGTAAAATATTCTATTAGAAAAATAAAAGGCATCGCCAAAAAATCTCTCAAATCACCCTAGTAGTCTTTTTATCTTTTCTTCTTAGAATTTTCAAAGAAGAAGGCGCTCGACCCTCTCCTTATCTATATTTTTCTAATTTATATTCTTGCATTGTCTCACCACTTGGCAATTTACCCAAGTAAAATAAATTTGATCGAACTCAACCCGTTACCTTTAACTATACTTTTACAAATTTTACTATTAATCGAAATTGGGTCAAATCGTTACGGCCGATAGCCAGAATTATGGACATAGAGACGAAGCCCAATTTTCCCTCATATAAACCCCAAAAGCCCATTTCAGGAATATAAGCTCGAGTTTTATATCACTTTCTATGCCATATAGCAAATCAAATATATATTTAAATTTGATTAGTCTGATAAACGTATATTTTTAAGACTGTCAATAATTCACGTTAAGTTACTACTCTCTATCATTAAAATAATAAAACTTGTGACTAACTATAACATTCCTCCAAAGCTCTAAGAAAAGTACCAAGTTAGCAAAACTTACATGTCATGAGGTTCATCAGAACTACTACTATTAATTATTTAGATTTAAAAAAAAAGTTGCACCACTAGGTTAATTACAACTCTAATTTCAAATTAAAAAACAAACTCAGATTTTAACTACTAATTTGGTTTTGTGGGTTACTTTTAAGTAGATCATCAAAGTCATCACACTTCTTCTGAGAATTTTCTTTTCCAGTAGTCTCTTTGTAACTTTCTTTGACAGATTCAAAAGTAGAATCAGTTGTGGTTGTAGCCTCTTTTATGGCATCTTGTGCTTTGTCCACTGTTTGGCTGCTAAAGCCTTGATGTTCTTTTTCCTCAGCCATTTCTTCAGCAACTCTTGTGAATTCTTCAGCTGTGGTAGGTGCTTTCTCTTCTGCATGATGATCATAATTTTCCTTGCTATATCTCTGCCTCCATATATATATCAAAATATAAATTAAGGTTGTAACAATGAAGAAATTAGAAGGATACAAGATAATAATCCATAACAACAACACCAACATATATATCCAATGAAATCTCATTGAATTTGAGACATTAGAGTATACGCAAACCTTATGAGTGTGGAGAGATATAAAGAGTGTTTTCAAAAGAAAAACTCTCAAAGTAGAGGAAGAAGAAAAAAAAGATAATAATCTGTAAGTATACTCTCTCGGTCCCTAATTACTTGTCCACTTTTGAATTGACACACCTATTACGAAAATAATGATTGACCTAGTAAGTTTACCATTTTACCCCTATTAGTTATGAAGTAGATGAATTAATAACCTAAGATTTTCAAGAAATTCAACATTTTTCAAAGTAATTTAATAGATAAAAAGTATTTGCCCTTCCTTAATTTATCAAAATGAACAAATAATTAAGGACAACTAAAAAAGAAAAAATGAACAAGTAATTAGGGACAGAGTGGGCATTATTTTAGTTCAAATACAAAACTTGTCTTAAAAATGCATGGGATATGTACATATTATTAATTCAGAATTCGTAAGCTTCAACGTAAGTCTAGCTCCCTTACCTCCTAGTCCGTTCAAAAAGAAAAGATCAATGTCTCCTTTTTTGTTTTGTTTTGGCTTTCGGTCCGACATATTTAAAATTACGAGATTAAAATTTAAAAATATTTTAATACATTTACCATGTCTTTAATAATTTCAAACCACAAAATTCTCTCTCTGGGTTAATTCAAAATATAATTAGAATATGATAAACAAATTAAAACCGAGAGGTATCTAACTCGAAGAAACCACTATTTACCCGTATAGTGTCAAGAAAGAAGGGCTGGCGCGGGCGTGCGAGGAGTTTGATGCGCGAGATAGTGTAATAGTAGAGAAACTGATTATAGCCACCCATATTTGGATACTCCTTCTAACTTCTAACTTAGCTTAACTTCACTTCACAATT
This sequence comes from Solanum tuberosum, assembly GCF_000226075.1. Lineage (NCBI taxonomy): Eukaryota > Viridiplantae > Streptophyta > Magnoliopsida > Solanales > Solanaceae > Solanum > Solanum tuberosum. The sequence goes on from NW_006239000.1 coordinate 1,710,035, forward strand.
TACAATTTGTTACAATGAAGATAGGTCTTTTAACACCCAATAAAATGCAACTTTTCTTTTTCTTTTTCTTCAGCCTTAGAGTTTGGCAAATTAAGGATGAATAGACAATAGGTTAGGGGGCAAGTGGCACACGAAGAGTCCTACACCTTATGAGCTTTGAACACATAGCACTTGTCCCAATACGTGGCGGATCATTTGCCTGCCTCGTCATGTCCTGCCCACAGGCCCGCACCATAACATATCATCGCTTCTCTATTTATTTTTTTAGTGGGTTAACTTATAATCTGATAATATGTTATATTTATATCATTATAGAGTTTAGGGATTAGTTTCATATTTTCAGTTCTGACTGTCTCAAACTCTCAGTTATATTCTAATAAGATGCCAATGATTATTGAGAAGAAAATAATTTGTCAACTGATCATATGTGGTTTATTTGATGTCATTTTATTTTTAAGTGATTTTTAATTATTTTTTTTTGTGAAATCTAAATAGCTAATCGAATCGATAATAACGAGTAACAGTAAATTAATATTTTAATATGTCTACAAATCGATAAACTTGAAAATCAAACTAAACCAATCGACTTAGAATGTACTTAACTTATTTCTCTATTTTTATTAAAAACTATTTGACCAAGAAAATTGAAAAACTTTTTAAAAGGGAAATCGGGTCGATAGGGTTTATTAACGTGCCTTTATATCGTCACCAACGCCAAAATTTCCTTGTTCGACAACAATATTCATATTCTTCCTTAGCTTCTATAATGGATTCCAATGGCGTCGAAGCAGCTCGTATTCGCCAGGAAATCGATTCCTTAAAGTCTAACAAGAGAAACATAGAACAACAAATTTCTTCTCTCGAAGCACAGCTTAATCAACTTGAAGTCAATTCAAGCACAGTATGTCCTCAGCCGCTTTCCAATGGAGATTTGAGCAATTCAAATGGTTTATCTCCCGATATGATTTACAGATACAGTCGGCACTTATTGCTTCCTTCATTTGGCGTTCAAGGTTCGGTTCAGTTCAATTTGCAGTGAGGATAGTTAATTGACTTGAATAATTAACTATTTCTGTTTGATAATTGAGATTTATTACTTGAAACAGGTCAGGCGAATCTATTGAAATCTTCAGTTTTGGTTATTGGAGCTGGAGGTTTAGGATCACCTGCTTTACTATATCTTGCTGCCTGTGGAGTTGGTAAGATATGTAATTGAATTAGCATATTTTGCTCTCGGATTCAGAATTTTAAGTTAGTGAATGGAGTTGTACATTGCAGTAACTAAAAGGATTTTTCGACTGTGCAATGCTGTTGAGCTACTGTTAGAGTTGCTGGGAATCACATTTTTCGTATGTATTTTGCAGGTCGAATAGGTATAGTTGATCATGATGTAGTGGAACTTAACAATCTTCAGAGGCAGGTAGTTTTTTGATCAATAGCTATGTGTTTAATGCACTGGTTTATTGAATTTGATGCGTGTTGTTTTTGTCAAGTGATTTTGAGATTTTTGCTATTTCTGTTAATAAATTAATTGGCTATGGTGTTGACATTGTGTTCCAGATAATACACACTGAAGCATATATTGGAAAGTCAAAAGTAGAGTCAGCTGCTGCTACTTGTCGCTCGTAAGTCGCAGATAGATTAACTTTGTTTTGCGTTGAGCCTGCATTTAATGTTCTAATTTATTTGTTTGTTCGTTTTAGGATCAACTCTTCCACTCAGATTGTGGAGCACAGAGAAGCATTCCGCACGTCCAATGCTTTGGAAATTGTGAGCAAGTATGGTTTAGTAACACCTATTTATATATGGCTGCATGATTTATTTCCTATATGTATCTCTTTTGATGTTTTTTTATTGGTTCAGTTTCCTCTTTTGCTTCCGTAGAGCGGTGATTTTGACATTTCCTTGCTTAATGATCTCTCTCAGATATGATGTGGTAGTTGATGCAACAGACAATGCTCCAAGCCGCTACATGATCAATGATTGCTGTGTTGTGCTTGGGAAGGTTAGCTGTTTCTTGTGATGTTATCTTTTTATACAAATTCTGCTGGTACTGTGATATTTACTGAAAGCTGGATACGGGAATGATATAAACTATACAATTGCCTTCTTATGCAATAACGTTTCCTTTGATCTTTCATGTTTAAGCTAACAGGAGGCTTTTTCATATAGCTATTACCCTCACTTTTAAATTGCCATGCTAATGTTCTGGTATGATCATGTAACTGTGGTAGTGAATATTATTGCCTGGACATACCGACACTGATCTCATAGTGCTAGTATGAAATTGGATGATGAGTTTCATTTGGATGTTGATCCATTTTCTGAGAACTGGCTTACTTGTATTAACAGCCTCTTGTATCTGGAGCTGCTCTAGGACTAGAAGGGCAGGTACCATTTCCTGACAGCATTCATCATTCCCAGAGCTTTTGTGTTTCCCTAAAACTTCAAATTGATTGGTAACTAACTCTATACTACGAATGGTTTGTATAGCTGACAGTTTACAATTACAATGGAGGTCCATGCTATCGATGCCTATTTCCAACTCCTCCACCCACAAATGCTTGTCAGAGATGTGCTGATAGTGGAGTACTTGGAGTTGGTACGTTGTTCTTCTCTCAAAATAACCATCTAATCTCCTGTCCTTTTTCAAGAAGTGTCTGGATTCCTTAGATTATCTCATATTATATCTCTTATGTGTGAAATTTCCTTAGTTTTCCGAAACAAAGTTCTCACTATAGTTTGTGTATTTGTTAATCTACTTATCTTGTTTATAACAATGGTAGAGACTTGGAGAGGAAAGAATTGATGCCATGTCAAACCTGGAATTTTTTGGAAATGCAACTATTTTCTGTGTATTATTTGTAGGGTTCATTTGTGAAACATATGGTGTTGCCAGCATGATATTACTTTAGATCCTTCTCTCAGTATTCATTTTTCCCTTCACTTCAGTTCCAGGTGTTATTGGATGTCTTCAAGCCTTAGAGGCCATAAAGGTTGCTAGCTTGGTTGGAGAACCACTCTCCGGAAGAATGCTTCTTTTGGATGCCCTATCAGGCCGGTTCCGTAATGTGTGTTCGATATTCTAATTCCTCGTACTTCCAGTCACTTTGTTCTTTATTCTTTCTGAGCAAAGGATATATTGCAGTCTTTTTTTTTTTACTTTTAAATAGATAGTAAGTAGGATCTGAAAAACAGTAAATTACAGGGCAAAAAATATCTGGAATCGTTAATTAAAAAAGATAAAAAGATTTTTCGAAGTAGCTAGCCCACAAATACTTCCAATACATGTGTTTTTACACTTAAGGATCACTGTATCATATATCTATTCTATACATGCCTTGTACTTTGATTAGGACATCCACAATCTCTGGCACATATATCAATTTATTTTCCCATGTTGCTCTACCTATCTTATTTTTCTTTTGGCATTGTCAACATCTCAAATCATCATCTCTCTCACAAATTAATTTAGGTCAAACTGCGTGGAAGGTCATTGCAGTGCGAAGCTTGTGGAGATGATGCAGTACTGACAAGACAGACATTTTCGGAGTTTGATTATGAAAAGTTTACTCAAACTCCACTATCCACGGTGCATTTCTTTTTCACAACTTTTCAATTGTATTTGATTGATTCACCCTTTGATACTGTATGCAAATGAGGACATAGCTAAGAATTCATCATCCGATAATTGATGATGGTTTCAGGGTCCATTGAAGTTGAACCTTCTTTCACTGGATGATCGAATTAGCAGCAAAGAGTACAACGAGCAAGTGGGGAGAGGAGAAGCACATGTATTAGTGGATGTTCGACCAAGTCATCACTATAAGATTGTTTCACTTCCCAACTCTATGAACATACCTCTATCGATGTTGGAAGGTAGATTGCCTGAAATATCTGCTGCTTTGGAAAAAGAGGCAAATAAAGAGAATGGTTCAAATGCTTCTCTGTTTGTAATATGCAGAAGAGGCAATGATTCACAAGTTGCTGTTGAATTGCTTCACAAATTGGGTTTCACTTCAGCAAAGGATATAATTGGGGGCTTAGAGTCATGGACTCACAACGTGGATCCAAAGTTCCCTACCTACTAACTGTATTATATACCTACAAAATTGTCTTTTATTCCTCACTTTATTTTTTTTTGCCTTTAATCAAAAACTTAATTTATGTTTCCGATTGAACTCTTATTATAGATTTTATTAAGTGTTAAAACTCAATGAGGTTGTCCTACTATTATCATGGGTGTTTATCTCCTTAGTTGATGGGTGTATAATATATATATGATCTATGTATACCGTCTAGAAAAAGTACACAATAGCTATTTGCAAAGGTCCCTATATTTTTTATTTAGTTACGCGTCATTAATTCCTTTTTAAGTGACTTTATGTGATACTTGAGTAAGGTTGAGTCACTTTATCATTACAAAAAAATAGTTTAACGACTAAGTTAAGTGATCATCTATGAAATTATCCTGAAACTCATGTACTGCAGAGGAAGGTTTAACAAGAGTATGTCCAACAATACATGACCTTCACCATAATGACAATCCAGCAATCCCATGATTGCAATTAGTCAGTTTCTGTCAAAAGCTTTTTAACACAAATTGGGGTGTCTGGGATAGCTTGCACACATCCGTAACTACAATATATAGATAGATATATATAGACACGTGCACACGCAGACATATTTAAAACCAGCAAATACATATAATATCTGGCATGAATCTTTTCAACACCAACAGCTATGTAATGACAGTTGATAATGCAAATTTATACAGTCTACAAGGAAGTAACTGATCAGACCTTTGATGATTAGACCAATTAGAAACCGGAGTTATCGATCCCAGAGGTTTTAGGGTACCCATCATACTCCGGTTTAATATTCAGCGTTGCACAAATAGCTCTAAATTTCAGTCTCAAGGAGTCAATAGTATCGGTGGCAGATTCGTTCTCTGGGTCAGTGAAGGGGTATTTATTGAGCAATTCATCCATCTGTTTGATGCTTTTCTGCACTCGGGATGAGAAACAGGTTGGCTCTACTAAGATAGCAGCATTCCATACATCAATACAACCTTTGTAAAAACCCAATTCTTCGCCTACTTCAAACCCCTTTTTGAGTCCTACCTGTTTGCCTTCATCTTTACCAGAATTTAGACCATCCGTATAGCCTACCGAGTAGCCTTCTTTGTAATGAATGTCCTCTAGATTCAATGATGAGTCAAAAATGTCCTCACTTGAATTAACGGTCTGAGAACTCATCATTGCTTAACCAAGATTGTTTGGAGAAGAAAACCTGAAACGGTGAGATGTTAGTTGTTAACTACCACTTGACACAAGGTAATGGAATCAAAACTTGGCAAGACAACACAAAACCCTTCCAATTATAACACAACCTAATAATCCAATATATTTTGGTTGAATGACCAAATTTTTCTAGCAAGATATACAGTATGGATTGAAAAAAAAAAAACTTTACTTTTCGAGCAAATAAAAAAAGATGAAAAGTAACAGCAGAGAGATGTCAAAGGCTGACTTAGCAAATACCACTAAATCACTATATACATTAGAATAATATCAGAAGCAGAAAACCAAGTAAGCAAATCAATAACACCTCAATATTTAACCAAAAGAAGAGGTTTTGGCAACGTTCAATGGAAAAAAATGAATCAGACGTCCACACAAGAGATAAAAGATACTTTCTTTCTCAACAAGCTCTATATGTGAATACACTTCAATGTCATTCTGAAGCAGCCTATGCAACGCACTGACTGGACCATTGACTTCTTTCCAAGCTCTCTAAATCATACTACTCCATATGAAATAGACCACGGAAATAAGAGAAAATGGAGTTATGGCAGCCAAAGATACATGACAATGGCTGTTTCCTTGGTGGTATACAAATTCGATACAAGGATACAGAACGCTTTGGAAGTTTGGATTAAAACACAAAATCTACAATGCATATAGCACTTTTTTTTTTGTAAATCATCATTCAAAACTTAATGAAAGCATGAAGCTTCATTCAAAACAAATCGCTACCTTCTCAACTTTTGACTACTGGTGTTTGTTAGAATAGCAGACTACTACAATAGAACAGATCAAGAAGTCATGACAATCATATTGTGAACTTTATTTATGGTCTTAATTAGAAGTTAAAGTCATTAAAAAATCAGTTTAATTAAGTCCTTAAGATATAAAAAGTTTAGACCTTTAAAAGGAATTGAGCTGAAAACCAAAGTTTTCTCACATTATAATTCTTCATTTATAAGAGAGCTTGAACCAATGTGAGAAAACTTCGGTTTTCAGCTCAATTCTAGCTTGCATTCATTTAAAATCTTGTACTAACTTTTGAGGTAGAGTTAAGCCAAAGTTCCATTTTTTAAAACATGCATTACAAATATGTGAAAAAAGAATTTGCGTAGACATAACTAGCTTTTGGAGACAGATTATAGGGGTGTTGCCCCATTATGTGATGATTCCTGCCACATTAACACCTTGTTTGGATGGTTGTTACTCATTGTATTGTATTGTTAGTTTAAATACAATATTAGTTTTGATTGTTACTCCAAATTCTATTGATGTAATCGTGTCGTTACCTTAATAACTTTTTTCTCATTTTGTCTTTATTTATTATTCAATAATTCAATTTATTATTTACTTTTCATAGTAGTTGTACACCATACCCTCCTTCAACTTCAAATTATGGATGTGTGAGATTATGTAACACAGAACAATACAATCTATCTAAACATTATATTCATCGTACAATACATAACAATGTAAGTATATAATTCTAGCAAAAGGATCTGTGGACACAAATTCAGAAGAAATTTGCAAAACCAAAAGATAGAACTTTATTGCCCGGTTACATGCTCACTAAACACAAAGAAATTGTCTATGATGGAAATTTTTTGGTATTTCGGTTTTTTCAGTTCTTGCATTTGGTGTACCGAATATCAAATCGAATTTTTCGGCTCTGTTCGATTTTTGTTAATTCGATTCGGTTTTTGTTAGTTCGGATTTTGATCAGCCATCTATATAAAAAAAATTAATTTCACAATTCACACAAATCAGAAAGAAAAAAAAAAACGAAAGATAAAATAGAAATCAAGAAAACAAAAGATAATCAAATACCATACCTGGACTGGTCGCGGCGGTCGGCGGGAAGTGGGAAGTGCTGCGGTGCACTGCTGATCGCTGAAAAGTGGACAGTGGTGACCTAATTTTAAATTTTGTTTGCCTATAATATTTATTATTTCATATTAATAATTAATACTCCTATGATATCAATATATATTATAATATAATATATTTTGATTAAATCAAAATATCGAAAATATAAAAATACATATCGAAAATCGAATCAAAATATAAAAAATGCAAAAATATATACCAAAAATCGAATTGAAAATCAAAAAGAGCATCTCTCAATACTCAAAGTTTCATATCTGAAGCAAGTTTTCAAGAAACTGCTCGAATTTTAGCAAAAGCGGCTCTCCGGGGTCGTATCGATTGGTTGAAAGGCCTATAAAAAAAATTCAATTTAATTCGATATTTTGATTTTTCAATATTTATGCCAAGCCTACATAATATAAATTTACTACTATATTTACATATCTTTGCTTAAGATAATTACTTATAACCTAAACAAAAGAACAAAAAAAAAAAAGCAAGAAACTACTGCACTACCTTTTTCTCCTAACGAGAAAAAGAGACTAACCAAAAAAAAAAAGAGAGGGAATATTGCCTTATCAATAGTTGTCCAATTAGAATTGAAATATTTTCTTTTTCACCTTTTAATTGACTTGTGTTTCTTTTTTGCCTTTCTAGCATGTTCTCTTGTCTCCTCATACTCAAAATCTAAAACCTCTATGGGTAATTTCAAAAGTGAGGTATTCGGAGAGTTGTACTTAAATTTTATTTTATCTTGATAGATAGAGAGATTATTTTTGATAAATCTTGATCGACTCAAGAAAAAAACTTATTACAGCATATAGTATACGTAGATTTTATTTCTATCTTGGTAGGTAAAAAGACTATTTCCGATAAACCTTGATCGACTCAAGAAAAAACATATTAAAGCATATAGTGTACATAGATTTTATTTCTATCTTGATAGGTAGAGAAACTGTTTTAGATAAACTTCGATCGACTCAAGAAAAAATGCATATAAATGTATGCCCAAATATGAATTTTTCAAGATAATTTTGAATACTAGTACTATTTTTCAAACACCTACTTGGTAGGGCTATATGATAAAGACAAGACCTAGACTACCTTTTTTTTCACTCTTTATTTTTTGTTGTTATAAATATGAAGTTGGCCAGGCCCCTACATTGCCCCTTGTATGTCAACCTCTATATAATATCAAATCAAAGCCATCTCCAATATCCTTCCAACACCATCACCAAGAGTGTCAGTATTCAGGTGTTCACGTGTTTGAATCTCACTAGCAACAATTTTCTTCATCAAAAAACACTTTTCATTCCTCAAAACTACCAATAAACTTTTCCATTCTACATGGACAAGATTATGAAATACCAAATTTTAAAACTTTTACTTATAGCTATACTTGTACTCATGACTCCTCTAATATCTTCATCTCAAAGAACTCCTTATCTTTATTTCATAGTTAATCTTCTCATTATCTCATTAGGAGTTGATGCAGGCCTAATTACCTTTTTCTCCAAATCTCAAAATGATGACAAAAATAGTCCTCCTTCTCTTTCTCCTCAGCAACAAAAAATTGTTCCTAAATTGGTTGAAAAATGTGTTTCTGAGAAAATTGTTGGGGTCACAAAATTAGTTGTGAAGGATGAAGCGAAATTACAAAAATGTCCTTCCACACCAAGTTTGTTTTTTATTGGGAGTAGTGAGGATACAAGTGAAGTAAAAGAGGAGGAGGAAGAGGAGATTAGTGGGGAGGAGTTGTTTAATAAAGCTGAGATATTTATTGGTAATTTCTACAATCAATTGAAAATGCAAAGAGAAGCATCATTTGAATCATTGAAAAGAGTGAGATTTGCTTCTGATATTAAGATTTGTGTTTAATTTAAGGGAGAATTAATTGCATTAGTCGGTATGAAGAGGTTAGGATGTTCGCAGTATCACAAGTGGAGTTTGAGCCTGATAAGATGTTCACAATCTCATCAATAGAGTCTGAGCTTGGTAGGATGTATATAGTTTCACTAGTGGGGTCTAAGCGTGATGAAGTAGGATGTACGAAGACCTTATTTCTATTTTTTTGAGGTAAAACGATTGTATTCGATTTCGAAGAAGCATAGCAAGATTTAACTTAGAGGAGTATTCTAGCAATATTGTATTGTACATTTATATAAAAGATAAAGTTTTGGATTTAGAATTTAAGAATTAGTTTGTAATTAATGTTGTTTTTTAATTGTATATCGTAATTTGGGGGAGTACCTAGCATATTATACATGTATGTTTGCACATTTTACGAGTTAAACCTGCTTTTTTTGTCTAACTATTTGGTGATCAAGTTTTTTGACCCGATTAATTCAAATACTTGTTGTGTAGGATTAGTTAAGAGGAAAGTGTTCTTTAATCGAAACTTCTTTCATATCAAGAATTTGAATTTGAAATCTTTAGTTAAAGATTAAAAATCTTATTCATTTCAAATCGAACTTTTACTTCGTAAACTCTGCGAGGAAATACATGCTATGGGTCAGTTGAGTTATATAACTGTTCCCAAAATTGTATTGACATTTTTGAAAGGTAAACTTATTCTTTATACCCTTTAATACTTTATTCGATATTCTACTATCCTAAAAGGAAAATATGCTCAACTTTATTCTAAAAAATGTAATTTTCAGAATATTATCCTTAGTAAAAGGAAAAAGAAGAAGCAATTTCCTTGAGATAAAGAAATCTCAATAGAGGGTCGAGTGCTAGCTCAATTAGTGAGCTATATGCATTCTATCGTTAAGGAGGTTTAAATATTTTCCTTGAATCGAACATGGTCAAAACCAAATATATAATGAATAAAAGAAAAGGAAATTATCGATATCGATACTGGGATAGCAAGAAGATGCGTATTGGCTAATAACATATCTATTACCTTTACTCGGTCCGTCCCCATAACAAGCTTCCTATTGACTTCTCAAACTTTAACAGCAACTTGTGTTTGTGTTTTATTCTGCCATGATAGCAACATAACATCGTCAGCTTTGCTAAGGATCTATTTGTACTTATTAATATTGGAATTTAGTACTTTGGACTTATATTGCACCTTATATTTATATATAGTAGTAAGTAATTTCTTGACACAATATAACATTTGAGCGAAACATTGACAAAATTCTGACTCCTCCCCTGATCACAATCACATGTTTCCCAATAGAATTATGCAAAAAACTAAATTATATTACTAGGTTAATTATAAAATAACTCTATGTAATCGTTCATAAAAGTGTAGCAAATAACTTGAAAAATAAAATGTTACAATCGGGTAAAATATACTTGGGAGTGTAAACAAGTGGCGGATCTAAATCATAAGCTATCGATTCATAGTAACCAATAGGCTTTTGTCACGTGACTTGTATATATAGTAAAGAATTCACTAAATATTTATAAATATTGATTATGAACCTAATTGTCACTATATTATTTTGAAATAGTTATGAAAAACATAAACTTTAAAATTTGAATTCGCCTCTGCAATAAAATATTCTTGATGTTATCCATTTGTAGTAGTTAGTTCCTTCACAAATATTCTTTTTGTTGTGGTAAGTAAAAAAGTTGAAGACTTGAAGCTCTTTTCCTCCCTGCCATATTTATGTGTGGTGACCATACAAAAGAGTGATAATATTATTCTCTTAAAAAAACTTCAAATTCTTTTTGTACGTTTTGGTCTATGAAGAAATGTTTTTTTAAAAAGTTTTCCTCCGGATATCTAGTATTTATCCATATTGAAGTTGATAAATTTGGATTCGTGCATTGTAGGGTTCATTTCAAAGGGCGATGCTTCCAACAATTTTTTTTTCATTTCCACTCGAATTCAAGAACTCTGATTAAGAATAGAGTAATCTCAATCATTCCATTACAAACACATCTTGCTACTCAGTGCTTACTCTGCTTGATCATCTCCCCATCTCTATTCTTTTATATGCCCTTTTTCATAAACGTCTGTTGTTTGTACGACTCTTATCAATACTAAAAGCCAGTCAACCACTCTTTACACCCTTTTGTAGAAGAGTTCAAACTGTATGCCCTAACAATATAAAAGATATTTAAAAAGCAAATTCAAGATTTGAAATTTATAAATTCTAGCAATTCTGATTTCTACCAAACATGTAGAATAAATTGTGTATCAATCCTGCTTGTAAGGTAATTACTTACAATTTTTTAATGATAAGCATTGCATGGCAACTCGAAAGAAAATGGTAGCAACAAAATATTGTATCACAAGTTAATATACGATGATAGTTTAAATTTTTATATGGCCAGCAAATTCTACTCCAATAATAAAAGTGGAGTGAAATTAGATAGAATTATGGTACCTAAAAGCAAACAATGTAAGTATTTAGCCTTAATCTTCTAAATATATGACAATAGATGAAGATGCAACATGCAAATTTAAATAAAACTGTCTGAGATCCCAGCAATGGTATACAAGAGTTGACTGTTAGAGGCCAAACACATCTACAAGATAAATGTGTGATTATACAAGATTGGACATAATTAGAAATGGTTACAATATAGAATAACATAAGAGAATGTTGCATGAGAATGGTTTGGTTCCGATGTAAAACTCAGGATGTATGCCCTTCTCTTAGAGGCGTTTGTATATCTTGAACCGATAACTTGATACCCACAGGCCACAATGTTTACAAAACATGACTCAACATCTGATACCAAATTGAAGTTCTCATCAATTTGAATTCTCTTATATACACTGGCAACTTTAAAGGTATCAGAGCCTGCACCCCGTTGGTGTGTTTGTGTATCCTTAAAGTAAGTGATGGTTTTACTCGAGGCCTGTGAAATCTTAATCTGGCAGATGCTTTTGACTCCCATGACGAACCAAAAAAATTTCGTCCATGCCCTCATTGCACAGGAGAAGCGCTTATCCAGATGCTGAAGGCAAAAGTTCATGATAACTGACTAGCCAACAGCCTGTGCTCAAGAATCACAGAAACTCACCTCGGAAAGGCCACAATATTGGTCAGTATAAGGGCAATGTAGAACCTATTAAAGATTAGAAAAAAGCCTGAATAAGCTATAAAAGCTTAATAGATAAGCACGAAGGTGCTTCAATACATGTTTTGTATCCGAGTCAAACTGATACATAGTGTAAACGTACCTTCCCTTTTGTGTGATCATATGAGGCACTTTGATTGCTAGAGTGATCATGCTCTTAGAATTCGGGTCAACTTGTAGACCTGCAGGAGTTGAACCAATTAATCAAGCCTTCGTCAGTCATGGGCTAATGATAGATGAATTAAAAAAAATCAAACCTGAGCACTTCTACTTGGCAGAGGTACTTCCAAGCAAAATCTCATTCCATCAGCTCTGAAATGGAAACGTTAAGACATGCATTATATAGAAGTTTAATACGGATATCATGTAAAAAAAACATTGGAATTCATCTTCCTAGAAGAAGTAGAGAACATAAGTAAGCGACTAATTATGAGTCGTGTAAAAACAAGTGAAAAAGGAAAGCAATTGATTGGTTACCTTCTACTAATGGTTCTTTGAATATTCTGATCATGGCCAAGTAGTCCTCTACCACCATACTTGTTTTCATCTGTATTTAATGTGACCTATAAAAGTTGACCGAACAATAGGGTAAGAAATAGCCAGTGAAGTTACAAAATCCATAGATCAAGTAATTAAATGATATGTCGACTGTGTTCCTCGATAGATGTACTATTCTCTGGAATTTCAAGTTATAGCTAGAGATGTAAGAAAATACATAGGTAGAGTAATCAATGATATGTCAACTGTGTTCCTCATAAATGATATAGCATTTTAGGACCACAAGTTTCAAATGTTATGGCATGATGGCATGTTTTAAGACTACAAGTTCCAAAAGTCATACTCCTTTTTTTCTTAAAATCTGTACCTAGTTAAATAGGTTTCACATAAATTGAAACGGATGGAGTAATACTCTTCTTCATGTTCATGCGGGACTGAGAGAGATCGAATTAGGAAAAGAATGATCCTCTACTCACACAAGCTAGTGGTTATTCTATTAATTTACTACGGAGGCAGGCATAGAAGTAGGGATAGAAACAATAGCTACATAAATCTTTTCAACTTACATACCCATTCCAAGTTGATGATCCTTTTTTCACACTTCACCGTTATGTGGGAGTGAGAGATGAATATAGGAGAACTTTAGACAGAGGCATTCAGCAAGAAAAGGATAAAGTGACACTTACTTGATACTCTCCAGCTTCTTCCACACCTATAATGTATCTTTCATATGAATTGACAGGATGAAAGTTGAACACAAAGAGATTGGGACCTCTCAAGTAAGAAATCACCTGTTCCAAAAATAATTTCACTCTTTATATCCAAGAAATAGATGTTTGCCATAGAAACTACCTATATTGATAAATTCCAGCACACAAGCAACTGCTATGATGTTCTCCTCCCCCCCCCCCCCCCGGCGGC
>NW_006239000.1:1723752-1730217 GCF_000226075.1 Solanum tuberosum
TCCTCCCCCCCCCCCCCCCCCAGGGTGACAGACCACTAAAATATGAAATACTCTCCATAGTTAGGGAACCCCAATACAGGACCAACTCGAGCATCACCTTCTAATTATCATCAATCAGGCACACTAGAAAAACGAGATACAGAAAAAAATTGAAATGGAGAAATATCAAATAAAAGAGAGACAATGTTTGTACCATGGTAGTATCATTGACATGGTGAATGTTGGCAAGACCTCTGGACAAAATTCTCCCATTTTTATCCAAGTCCATCATATCCTGAAAATGGAAGGAGTCATAACTCTCTTCTTTCTTTTTCCCTTTGGTTGCAGAACAACTATTCCAATTTACAGCAGAGCCAGAAAGAAAGAAAGAGATGCATAACATATGCCTATAACTGGATCAAACACAAGCTATCTCATCAACCAACTAAAAAGAAAAAAATAATGGTTATGGAGAGGTGATAAATACCATTCAAGTATGACATAAGTAGCACATGAACCTCATTTACTAATGCATAGCTATGTGAGCTACCTTTATTGACCATACAGTATATCGTTTCCACATAATATCAGAAAAGGTTGCTATGGCATGTGGAATCCCTAACTATATATACCCCTTGATGGGAAATAAGGGAACAAAGCAATATGTGGTTTCCAACAAAATATCTACTAAAGAGTACACTATTTTTTCAGCACAGAATATCAAAAAAGGGTTGCTGTGATGTGTGGAAGCCCGATCTTTACTCCTTGACGGAAAAAAAGGAGGAAAAGCAACATCTAATATCAAGCAGAATATATACAAAAAAGTACACTCAAAGGGAAGATCACTTTAGTGACAGTCATTTACTAATGCGCAACAACTAGGCCTACCTTGCATTGCTCGTATGGTGTATTTTCTCCACACAGTATCAGAAAGACATTATCAGGATTAATAGAAACCCAACAATGATGTATGAAAATGGAACAAATTTACTCCTTGGGGGGGGGACAAAGCAACAAGTAATATACAACAGAATATCTACTAAACAGTACGTCTCAAATGCAATATATTCAGCAACAGTCGTATAAGGAGATTCTACACAAACACACATGTGTATATATATATATAAGTATATTTAGAGAGAGGCAGCAGAGCGCATTTTGCATAATTAGAAGTTCGGTGGTCACCTTATCAAATGAGAATAATTGATAATGTACAACATCTTCCAATAGATCCCAGCGACGGTTAGCCAGTGAAAAGGAGAAATTGTTGCTTGACATTGGAAACTCTACTCTCTGTTGCAGGAAACAGGTCATTTGGTACTAAATCTACTGTAGTATAGTTGTAAACGTCCACAAATCATATATGCAGATAATAACTACTCACCTTTGGGTGACCAAATTCATTGCCCATGAAGTTGAGGTATGCATGACCACCAATTGTAGAT
The DNA here is from genome assembly GCF_000226075.1 of Solanum tuberosum. Classification (NCBI taxonomy): domain Eukaryota; kingdom Viridiplantae; phylum Streptophyta; class Magnoliopsida; order Solanales; family Solanaceae; genus Solanum; species Solanum tuberosum. The sequence goes on from NW_006239000.1 coordinate 1,725,177, forward strand.
GTAATTAATCTGATCATCTATTTAATACAAGAAGATTCCAACCATAATTAGACAAGCCCAAATGCATGGGAATATCACAGAACAAGCAGGCAAGTAATCTAAAATTGTGCTGAAAAGAGGGAAATAGATTCCCTTGGGTAAGGAGTTTATCTGAAGGACTAATCTATTAACCAGAAAATCAATGAAATCAGATTCATCAAGCTGAACTATTTCCCAGAAGAAGAAAATATTAAAAGGCTAGTTCCTTCTTGAAGCACATACAAGTTTCACCTGAATGCCCCTACTTATTGACTGCAACATCAAGAACGACGACAACTGTACAGAGGTTAATTTGACCTCAAATAAGAGGTAAGCATGAAAAAAAAGACAGTCTGGTGCACAAAGCATCCCGCTTACAAAAATAGAGGGAGATTATATTTAAGAGACGAGTGAAGGGTGGCTGTTCATAAGAGTCAGACCTGATCAACCAAGAAATGTCAAGCAGTTTCCCTAGTGTAACAAGCAGCCTCTAGGTAGTACCAAATATTCACCTTCTACATGAAGTGTAAACCACAAGTAAAGAAATTACCTTGTGTAACGAGCAGCCTCTAAGTAATGACTCTTGTGATATGGAAGATTTCCCCAAGGAGTTACCAATCAGTATTTCTGCGAAGGAACGACCTCCAGAAATGGACTAAAAGAGAAGGGAGAATTACAACCAGTCAAATAATGTAGATTGTCAAATCAGACCTTTACAATATGAAAGAAAAGTAAAGGAAAGGGGAGAAAACTCATAAATACATGACAATAAAAAAAAGTGTAGCTACCTGGTTGTGATTTTCTGCATACAAAAGCATTTTATCAGTATTTTGTCTATCGCCCACTAATGTGCTAACAATCTGAAATAAGTCAACCATATTAAATTCCACCAACTACCATAGCATTAGATGTTCAAAAGGAGAAAAATCCTGTAAGCCAATGATGCAAGGTTCAACCTTACTCATGCACCATTCATGATCAGGAGTATTTTCAAGTAATGCAAGCCACATCTCTGAGGCAGAAAGATTGGCAAAATAATCAAAGCCCAGTCCACCTTGAGATGTTGGATCGCAGAGTCCAGGATACAGAGTTGCCTATGTAACAGAAAGAAATCTTTATGAAAGGACAGTTGGGGGTCTGCAGAAATTAGAAATGTAGAGTTTGTAATGCAGGGTTAGTGATACACAGAATGTAATTCAAGGATTAATAATGAAAAGATTGTAATTTAACAATTACATGCTATTGGATATTTGATTGTTGTATTAAAATTTATTATACAATGTATTTTTGAAAATATGTTTTTATTTTTTAAAAATAAAATATTAGTTCCTACATGAAAGGTTATTCTTTCATTTATTGTTCTAATCCATGTATTACTAACCACTGCATTCTTATTCCACATTCTATCCCACATAAATATAAAATAATACATAGATTCCCACATAACTTATGTGAGTATTAGTTATGTAGAAAGGAAAATTTGAAACCAAACACGTAACAGATTATGCTAAGTTTTACGTGGAACAGAAAAATCAAACCAAACATTGTATTAAACAATGTTGAATTTTATGTGGAGATTATTTCTCCATTACTCCAACCAAACGTCACCCCTTGTCTCAAGCTACAAGTTGCATGTAAAAGCAAGGAAATCTGACATATCTAGTAATACAAAACTAAGAAATAAGCTTGCACAAGAAGAACACTCAGCATTGAATTATCTTTACTTATCAAGAAACATTTAGTGAAATCCTCTTTTCAAGAGATATCTTAAAGTATCATAAGGTATACTCAGCAGAACTAAGTTCAATAACAAAGGATTTCTACTCCTCGAAAGCATCAAAGGAAAGCAATGAACAATTCAAGAGAATTGAAATAGTTCACTTACATCCTCAGCAATCGTGATCACATTAGGATGAAGAGCATGTAATACTTCATTTGCTAATATGAGGTACAATAAGGCCTCCTTGTCAACATATTGGTTACAGTATCTGCAACAACAAAAGTTTTAGATTGTCGAAGAAAAACCAACCAACAGAAAGATAGATGCTCATAATTTTCCAATGTTTAACATACATTCTAGTCACATAGTTTTCAAAATTGAGGTCCTTCTAGCTTTGTTTTCTAATCCACATTTTTTTTTACCAAGGTAATAGTTTTGTGTATTAATCTTTAGCACTAAAGGCTGGGATCCCAAATTTACATCATGGAGCTACATACAGTTGCGTGTACTTAAAACAAAACTAAACTAGATCCTACTACGTCTTACAAAGGACCTAGGATATCTCTAACCGCTATAGGATCATCTACATACTCCGAACTGCACCAATAGAAAAAAGTGATTATGCAGTTCATTTTAATCCTGTGTAAAGGACTACTGATAATCCACATTACAATCTCTAGCACTTCCTAATCAAGATAGATACCAAAATCCAGTTAAAAGACTGCAAATATATGAATCTTAAATATATGTCATTGGTGAACAATGTGTAAACATTTTTTAATAAGTAAACAACGCATGAACAATTAACATGACACAATTGAACTTTTGATGCTTACTCATCCATGTCACCAGTAAATGAAGCAAATCCATATGCGTATACAACATGGACGAGAGCGAATGAAAATGGAAGCCATCGACATGATACTCCTCCACCCACCTGAAAAATACCATTGTATAAGCAACATGTCAAGAAAATAGTTTCTTGCACAATCATGTCTGTTAGGTGAGAGCATTTCGTTTCAAAAAGAAGTTTGTTTCTTATACAGAAATCGCTCACGCTCATGCATCAACCATGTGAACGTGGATCTATGAGACTTGACTAAGAAGAAAACATACATACTGCCAACTGCCAATTGGCTAGGTAATGGCCCTCTCAAGCTCTCATACCCTGATATCTTTTCTCTAAACCAGCAACAAAGGGCTGGCATTAGTGAAGTTTGGAGCAATCAGGTATGGAATTTAAGTTATAGGAGAGCCTTGAATGACTGGAATTTGGACAGATTTGCTGAGTTCCTAAACACCATCAATCAGTTCATTGGAACTTCTCAAGCTCAAGACAGGTTGGGGTGGATAACACAGGCACTTTTTCAGTCAAAACAGCTTATCACAGTTTGAACCTTGATAACTAGCTGACCTAGTTATGGCCTTGGAAGCACATCTGGAGAATTGAGATCACATACAAGGTGGCTTGTTTTGTTTGGTTGATAGTCGAGAGAGCTTGTTTGACATGGGACAGGCTACAGAAGGGGAATACAACTTTGCTTTCTTTGCCACTTATGTGGAAAGTATACACAACTTTGGGACGTCTTCCTTGCTATGATTGGTTTGAGCTGGCCAGTGTCAATGACTTCACTTGACATGCTTTCCAGCTGGAACAGAAGGGGAAGCACAAAAGCTAAAAAAGAAGATGGAATATGATCCCAGGCTGCATATGGTGGACAATCCGGAGGGAAAGAAATCTTAGATGTTTTGAAGGAAAGAGAAACTCAATCCAGAAGATAAAGCTTAGTTGTATTTTGCTTTTTCATTTTTGGGGTAAATAAGTGTACATAGGTGACACTGAGGCCCTAATGCAACTTTTAGAGCCTCTGTAGTGCAATATAATCTTTGCCTAGCTTGGTTTTTGTTCACACTCTGAAATTATGGCTTCACAGTCTCTTTTAATTTTAATACAAGTTGTTGCCATCTCAAGAAAGAAACATCAACAAGGCGATGACATTCTAACAGACTTACTGTTGAGAAACAGCCTCACCTCCACTAGGTTGGTAGATGAATTCTCAGCTTACAAATTTTCTTCACAAGGTGCCAAATCTCTAATCTCTGCTTACTAAAAGCAAATTTTTCTTTCTTCTTTTTCCTTTCTACTGGGGGGCTGGGGGCAATGGAAATTCTTTGAGAGGAGTGGTTCCTGTTCTAGCTTGATGTGACACGAATGAGGATCATTGAATTCGGACCATGTGAGAGGGATGGAGAGGACAATTGTCTACAATTTCACTTTGATAAATAAAAATGGACTTCATCTGGGAAAGAGGCAAGAGGACGCATGCCAGTGAGCAGAAGCAATTTAGAATTTTACAAGAGTGAATCTACTCTGATACATTGCGAAATTGAGGAAGAGGACTTATCTTGTATTTCCCACTTGATACAAATGAACTACAACATAAACCTATATATAGGTGTAAAGTACAATAAAATATAGAATGAACTTAATAATCAAAGGATGGTGATGCATTTATTGCACGGCCAGCAACATTTATCAGGTGCCAAACCTTCGACTCCTAACAAAACTTAAACTAGCAATGAAACTGAGAGAATAGCATGCATAGGATGGAAACCATATAACAATAAACTCACCAGTTCAGATTTGAAAGAAGAAAGTGCAGAACATCAAGATCTCCATATTTGAACATCCGTGTGCCCCAGAATTTGTGGTGTCCACGTTTACCTAGTTATGCAGTAAATACAGAACTCAGGATCCAAAAGGAAATCATATGATATAGAAGTACTGAAAACATTTAATCAGATATAGTTCTTTTACCAAGTTACTGAAGAGAACTCCAACTAATTAGAACTTCCATCAACATATGCAACAAAAATAGTATATTAGATTTACTAGTAGAATAAACAGTGAATATGGTGTCTCACTTGCTTCAAGTTAGAATTCTCTCCAACCCTGACAATCCTCTTGTTATGTTCTGTCCTGACCAAGCTTGATATGAAGTTTATATTTTTATGGCCATGTACAATAGAAGTACTTGTTGTTTGTGTGAGAAATATTGGAAAAGAATATTATTGAATTGTTGTTGTTTACATTATTACATTGAGACCCTATTTATAGACCCTAGAATACAATCATTTACCAAGTAGGATACTATTTAGTATTCCTATTTCTATTTCTATTCCTATTCCTGTTCTAATAGGATTGTATAAACTTATTCCTATTCTAATAGGATTGTATAAACCTATTCCTATTCTAATAGGATTGGTTAAACCTATTCCTATTCTAACACATGTAATCAATGT
>NW_006239000.1:1731417-1734882 GCF_000226075.1 Solanum tuberosum
ATGTTAAATTAGGTCTTAGGCCTAACTCACACCCCAAAAGCTAGCTCAAAGGGAGGAGGATTGCCCAAGCCTTATAAGGAGTCCACCCATCTCATTAACTAACCACCGATGTGGGATTTTTGTCACTCTTTAACAGTAACAAATGAAAATTAATCAGGGAGTGAAGTACTTCTAAACATTCTCTTGAAGACTATACCAGTGTGGAAATAGCAATCATTTGCTCCATCAAAAAGAGATAACCCAACCATTTCATCTGCTGCTGCATAAGAGTGCACAATCTCCAAAAAGACAAGCAGTCCAAGCCCTGCAAAACAGAATACGATTAGTAAAACCAATACGGATAAAGAGAAATCATAACAAGAAGGTGTATCACAATGCTATCCAAAATGTTCATTAATGTAATATGACAATGTCTCTAATTATTACCAGCACTCTTAAAGGCAGGAAGAGGCATAAGCTGGAAAGGGTCTTGAAAAATCTTTTCTTAATTTGAGAAAGCTAAGTTGACATGTTGTGTCTTGCATCTATCTTTTTCTTTTCTTTTTAAGAGAAGGAATGTTGTGTCTGAGACATCATTATTCGCCTTAAAAAGAAGGAATTTAAAGCTATCCACATGGTTTTTAGACGTTTCTTGGAATAGTTTGAAGGCGACGTGTCTTAGAATAATTTTAAGGCTCACAAGATAGCATCCTCTAGTTGACAGGACTATCTGTCAATACATGTCATTCCCAAAAATTATAAAATATGTTCACACTTCACAAGGCTCCTACTTTCCTTAGCAAGTAAATGGTGTTTTGTGCTTCCGACGCAGCAAGCGTTGGAAGGTGGGTAGGTTCTGAAGAAGAGTAAGGCCTTAGCTTAAGACAACTAGCTGCAAGGACTTGATAGGATAAAACTCGTTCAATTCTTTTTATTCAGGTTGAGCAATCTGCATACAGCGGCATAGACGTTTAGGTTTATGGAATATCCAGTAATGAATGAACATCCTCTAAGTACAAGAAACCAAATGGAATGCATTAAGCAAATATAGCTTCCAAATGAACCTGGCAGAAAGATAATGTCAACGAATTGCTGGGGTGAAGACCGTCGGAGAAATTTACAAGAGACTTAAAATACCATCCCTCAAGCCATTTGGTGGACTATTTGTCTTAAAAGAAATGATAGAATTATGAAGGCCGTAGGAGAAAATTACATTAGTTTAAAACAAAGATGTCTTATTTTGCTAGCTTTTTGGTGCAACCTGGTTATTGTACATGATGTTCATGCAATTTTAGATACAATCAGGGATCTTCATAATCTGTAGTTATGTTTTCTTGGACTGGCTTAGCTTGTGCTTGGACATGCAATGTCAAGTCATGATTTTTGGACATGCTATTTGGGATCATGATTTGAAATCATGACTTCATATCCCAAATTCTCAAAAAAAGAAAGCATTTGGGATTCCAAATCATGATTTCAAATTTTTTTCAAATACAAAACTAGACCCATAAGTTCATATTTTGTAAAAAGAACCAGCATTTTAAATATTACAAAAAAGATTCATGCTCGGCATGAAGAGATTGCCCCTACCATGTGAAAGAACTATATTAAAGAATAGCTAGTTATCAGGAAATGACACCTCTATCACAATCATAGAGAATATGGTTATCAGATAATTAAAAGGAAAGAGAAAGCAAATAATATGCAACATAAGTAGTCACTAACAGCATAGCAGGACGTAAACCATATTTGCCCAGGTCAAACGTCAAGGATTACCATGTGCTTCATCAACCAAGCGCTTGAAGTCATCCGGTGTGCCATAACGGCTACTAACAGCATAAAAATTGGTCACCTGTATAGGAAAAAAGATGGTGAAATCATATCGATGGTGAGGAAGAAGCTATAAATCATCGTAATCAAAAAGAAATTATAAATCATAAAGGCTGAGCATGTTCCAAATCTATACAAAAAGGTTATAAGTAGTTGCCCAATACACTATCCTTATAGCTAAAAAGAGTGGGGGGGGGAATGAAGATGCAATATTTCAAATGTATAACCGGACAATTGGTCAACTAAAATTGTTCAATTTACACTGTGTTCATGCAGGATTCATGAATTTACAATCTGTTAATTTTACCAGACTCGAAAATTGATTAAACAAAAACCAGATTATGCATCTGGTATATTTCATATAGTAATTGAATACAGGGGCATTGTCGCCTGTCACCAAGTTCAAGCCTTGTTGACCATGTAATAAACCCCAAAGTAAGTAAGGTGAAAGTCTAATTACATGGCTCACCTTTTTACAGTAGGAAGCACAAAAGTCCAATTTTGAGAATGTATCATATGTATCTTTCAGAGATAGAAAATTGAGGAGAAACTAATTCTAACTCACTCTATATCCAACAGTGAAATAATCCTTGTGCTCAACAACTCCAATAATTTGTATTGCATTGTATCCAGCTTCTTTTACATGCGGAAGGACCTGGAATGACAAAAAGAAATATTAAATGAAGTCAACTTGAAAATACAAAAAAAGTGGTAAAAATTCTTTATCCATACACAAATACAAAAAAAAGTGGTAAAAATTCTTTATCCATACAAATGTAAAAACATCGAAGAAAAGAAAAACAATCTTTCAGCATAATACAGAAATATTTCTGATAAAACAGGCCTTTCTTTTAAATAATATGGATTAAGTTCAGATATAACAACCTAAACCAAAGACTGGAAGACAATCATATTTCTACTTAACAAGATTTTGAAGAGTGAGAGTTAAAAAGTTTTGATGTCAACACGAATTGTAAGACAAAGTACAATGTAGTCACCTTGCTAATAAAATCATTGAAAGATGAAACTTTTGGTTCCTGGCCAGAGATGCCAACATGACATTCATATATGCGCAAGGACTTAGGCTTGACTGGTAGCTTGTGTTTCCATTTATAAGCATATTCAGGAGGTGGTTCCCAATGGACTGCTAATGCCATCCCGTCTGCATCTGCAAATGAGTAAAGGAGTTCAGCAACATCAAGAGAAGGACTACCAGTAGCTAAGGAAATAAGAAATGAAACCAACAGCAATGATAAAACCAACAGCAGTGATATGATTATGTCCTGCATCTCTTTTACAGCGGGCATGGAGATTCAATTTAGAATTATCTACTCAAAATGCTAATCACAACGCACAAGTCAATTATGGAGGCCCCTCCCTCTCCCCCATACCGCTTTTGACCAAATGAGGGATTAGATTGATTTCCTAGATCATGGAACCAGCTAAAACCGGAACGACAATCAACCAAGCTTAAGTTAGCTCCTTAAGTTCGTGCCTCTACTCGAGATTCATGCACTGTCAGACAGACGCAGATTACGATTTGTTGTGTAGGAAGGGGAAGAAAAAACAGAAAACCTGTGCTTGTCATTCGTATTGTGCTTTCGGTCCGTAGTTGTGGCGCTATTTCCCATTCTCAACTTTAATCTCTCTCTTTCC
>NW_006239000.1:1735132-1771335 GCF_000226075.1 Solanum tuberosum
TTTAACTGTTTTTGTCCCCCCCCCCCCCCCCCCCCCCCCCCCCCCCCCCTCCCCTCTCTCTCTCTCTCCCTCCCTCCCTCCCTATTCATGCAACGATTGCTGACCCCTTCTTCCCTTCACAGATAAGACTAATATCTTTTTTCACCGAGATAAAACTTTATATAATGCATCAGTTTATATATTCACAAACCTTTAAGGTAAATTATACACACCTAGAATATATGCCACTTACTACTCCACCACTTCAATTCAAAGTGGTCACCTACCTTTTCCCATTCAATCTAAATGATACTTGATGAACAAAGATTTACCTCCAACTAGGTTAGGGGTTGTTAGATCTAACCTCCAACATCTTAATGCTCCGTGCGCTACTCAAGCTTCTTAACAGCAAATTATTAAATGGGGTGTATGAACAGGACATTCGCAGCATGCAAGCATACATGCACTAGTTATGGATAAATCATAATAAACACAACACATATTGTAGCTTGTTGCACACCCAAACGTGTGGCCTAACAGTCAATGACACTGGAATGAATTATGGGAATCAAATACGCGTGGAAGCTAGCCTAGACACCATTGACAAAAAAATATAAGCACATATTTGTTTATACGTGTGTGTGTGTGTTGTAACTTGTCATATCTAAATGCAATTACAAAATCCTAAGCCTGTAAATACGCATACATTTATGAATGTCACTGACAGATCATTTAGTCAGACAAACAGAATACACCAAAGAAAAATATTTATAATTCTAGATGCTTCCATGTTTCTTCTTGTTATATCTCGGCTAATAGAATATTAACCAGTTATGGATGTAAAAACAGTATGTAAATTCCAATAAGCAGTGCTTGTTTACCTGGAATGACAAAATTGGCCCACGCAGGAACTCGTTCAAGAGGCCCATTTGGTGTGTTAAAATACACCCTGTATTTGCTTCCATGAGGTAAAGCAGGCATATATTTCTGTAACCAGCCTTTCCTTCCCTTTTTAGTTTCTAACCAGTAAGCAATAGGAGGCTGTTTCATACGAAATTTCTTAAACGATTCAGGATCACCTATAATATTGTAAATATCATATTCTTTTCCACTATCTACCACATCATACGATGGCAAATTGCTTGCCGGATCCTTTTTTTGTTGCTCTTTCCAAGTTTTGTATCGTGTAGCTGCATCAGGCATTGCTTCTAGTTCCTCTTCTGTTTGAGGTCCATTTGGTCCGAACATTTCCTCATATAACTTTGCTGCCACCTCATAACGTGATTTAATGAAGCGATCTTCTCCAGGTTCCCAATACTCATCATTTGCTTTTTTAAAGATTTCCTCGACGGTAATACCCGTGTCACCTTTATCATAGTCCTCCGCATAATTGTACTGTTGAAAATACAATTTATCAGGTTCTTCTCCTTCACGTAATTTATCTTCAAGAATAATAAACCAATACCCATAATCGTCATGACCAAAATGACCCTCTCTGGCACAGTTACCAGTTGTTGACCACCCATTGAAGTCACCAATCAGAGCACAGTAGCGAGCACCTGTTGCAACATCTTGGCACTTGTATTCAAAACTATAAAAGGAAATAAAAACAAAGAAACGATTGCTGCCCATCAAGTGCTAAATCCACTCCCCCATCCCATCCAATTGTGTCACACAACTTACGATACACAAAGAGTTACATTAACTTGCATATAACCTCAGAGTTGGAATTAAAAATCAATATATTATTTACATTCATGCATAAAAATAACTTTACATGGGAAACCCCATATCAAGTCTTTTTCCCCAGTGATATCACACCATAGTCCTAATGTGAAACTAAGTGAATTGGATGGATAGAGAACTTTAAGGCAATAATGAAAATCAGAAGATACCAAATAGTGAGCCACTTTCAAAATGTCATGTAGTGGATGGATGAAGTTTGAAACGTTGATGGAGTTTATCTACTAAGTATTTGCAGAATTGCTAATGTCACTAAAAATAAGCACCAAATGGTCATATCATAATGAAGCGTGAATTAATACAAAGAAATTAACATTAAGAAGATAAATTCTGATATATAAAAAAAAACATATTAAGATGACAAATTCATGTATGGATTTGAACCTGGAGCCCATTCCAAGAAATCCACTCGATGTTGTATGTTGCGATGCATACCCATTAATTCATACCTGTAAAATAGACATCTAGAATCAGTCAAAGACTAATCAAGATGCATTATATGATACTATTAGCAAATAGTCACACAATGATACTTGGACACAAAGACAGATAGGAGAGAGGAACACAGGTGTCGACGAAAGAAATTCGCGCACAAACTAACCCAGTAGACATCTCCTTGAGACTGAAATGACGAGTCAATATTTCATCCTTCAAGTCCTTCAATGATTTATATCTGCAAAACAGAATGGTAAAAGAATGAAACACCCTGAAAATGTTGCATATCAAATGGTTCAAAAATCAAACAGAGGGAACCGTCCAAGGATACTCGAAAAAGTTGCTGCTCAGTAATATTTTTGTAACGAGGTTTCCAGAAAGGCAAAAAAACAAAATCATAGAAATATGTTATGTGCAAAATAGGAAGAGGGAAACAGTTGGAATCTTGACAAAATTCAGTTGTGAAATTACAGGAGTTATTCTCGGTTTAATACTGTTAGTTCTGTTCTGTGAAGTTACAGGTGCTGTTCTCAGTTCAATACTGAAATTCTCCCCTCATGAGCTAAGCTAGCTTTTGGCCTTTTTGAGCTGAGTTAAAGCCAAGGTCCATTTGTTCACAGGGGACAATAATTCCTTACTGCATGAGGAACTAAGGAAAATATTACAAACTCTTATAATTGCTGATTGTGTACAATTCCCATTCAAACTCTAACGACAGTTGATTGCTCACAGTTACAGTCCTTTAGGACAAGGACATTTTCTAGAAAGAGGCATATGTTAGTGCAAAATTGGAAGAGTTTGAATCTAGTTGTGAAGTTATAGCAGCTATTTTCTGTTCAAAACTTTTAGTCATTTTAGTTTCTTTCATCAAATTCAGTGCAAATGACTTCACTATATAAGTAGCTCAAATTGTAATAAGAGATATTTTGAATTATGAATATTCTCATATAATTCTCATTTCTCTCCCTCTTTCTCCTGTTAGCTGAACAAAGAGCATAACAACACAGTACATAACACAATTTAAGGCATTGTAAAATTACCTTTCACGAAGAAATTGAGCAAACGCTTTATGAGTAATGCCGTATTTGCTGAGAAATCCAACAGGATCGATTCCTTTCTCTTCCTCCGACTGTTTGTACTTCTCCGGTCGTTGCTTCCGTCGTTGCGGTGGCGGTTGCTCCGTTGCTGAGCATCTACACCTCGAAACTCGAGCCCGGCGGCTGCGAACAAATTTAAGCTGGCGACTGGTTCTGCTTCCGGTTTGAGATAGAAAACTAAGACGAGAATCGCTCAATGGTGAAGAAATTCGAATTGAATCCGTCAGAGAGAGCATTGTTGATGCTAATTTCTCTCAATGGAACTAAGGAGGGAAGAAGATGAACTGGTGCTTGTTTTTTTTTTTTTCGCCTTGGTGATAAGAGGCGGGTACTGTAGCCAATTTCTGTAAACGGCTACCGGGACGGACGTAAATGGTGGAGAAAATGACAAAAATGGTTCCTCATGTTTTATGGTAAGTTAAAACTAGTCCTTTTATGTATTGAATTGAACAGTTTTAGTCCTTTAATGGTTCGCAGACTGCTACTCAATAGTCATCATAGGAGTATTACTTTATTATATTCAACTATTCATGATTTATCGTGTTTTAGTATCTTAGTAATATTCATAAAATAAATCGATATTTTAAAGGATGCTAAGTACTAACCTCTTTAAAGAAACGAGACAAATGAAATAAATAGATAATCATCGGTATCCTTCTTACACTACGATTTAAGAAAAATAATATAGGGGTGGAACACTGAAACTCATAGATTCTTAACATCAAACAAATATCACTCCATAACTACTTGAAAATGAAAGAAAAATGACGCAACAAAAAAGGATTCATGAAAGTCTCTTGCAAACCTTACTTGCCCAATGTTAAAACCTTCAAAGTCAAAAGTTAAAAATCATTATACTTGAAGTTTCGGCTACAAGAAAACCAAAGGTCAAAAGTTCAAGATCGACTATTTTCAAGGCCATTATTGTAAACTATCCAAAGTCCCTGATCATTTTTTGCCCAGCTTTGGCTACAATAAAATACATAATGGGCTCAGAGCAAACTTGGATTTCCAGTGCCCCAATGAAGATGTACTGCTTAACTGTAGTGGGCCTGGTAATGGGCCTATTGTTCACACTACAGCCCAAGTACCCATAAACAAATTAACAAACAAAAGCTCCAAAGAGCGTGTGATTTGGGGATTTTCCGAGTCTTTTAGTCACAGTTCAAGGTCCTAGCACATTTCTTTTAGCCATTGTTTGAGGCCCTTGGCACGTTTCTCTTAGCCTCAATTCGAACCTAACTAATAGAAGTGTGCCGGACTCAAACCGTGACTAATGAATGTGTGTTAAGCTTTCTTAAATGGAAATTCCGATCTAGATGATCCCTCGTAAGAAATATATACGTAACAAACATAAAAAAGATTAAACGTGATTCTCTAAGTTAATAAAAAAGAGGGGAAAATGTGATAATATGAGAAGAATTCTTTAAAACTTTTATTTTAGCATCGTGACGTATAGACAATAGGCCAATTAACATGGTATTTTTTCTATGTAGATCATACAGTTAGGCAGTTAGCTTGTTCAATGTTCATAAATACTTGTGTGTGGCCGCCAACAAGCCACGATAAAAGCCTTTAGAAGTTATAAATACGAAAATAAATAAAAGTTATATCCATATCTTTTTTCTGATAAAAAGAAGAAGACAGAATCAGAAAATAAATAGGACTCCTTGCGTATATTTTTACTTGTAAATTTGAAAATCAGATAATTTATTATTCAGTTCTTAATTTACTCTTATTAGAAATTATAGTTATTTTTCATAGCATTGAATTATCATTAGGAATATGCACTATTTGGATTAAACCGAAAAATCAAACCAAATCAAACCGAATTCTAATTTTGGATTGGTTTTTTGGATTTTTGGTTTGGTTTTGGATTTATAATTTACTCTGTTTGATTTTTTGGTTTGGTTTCGAATTTAGAAAAATGAAAACCGAAAAATCGAAAAAACCGAATTATATTATATATATATATGTATTTAGAATTAAGTTGGAGTCAACCACTTTTGTCTCTTTTTAGTTATTTTCATTATGATTTAGTTTTTTTTTTTTAATGTTTGAACATCTATAATTGATATATTTTTAAGTATTGTGTTTTACGTTTTACTTGTGATTTATATTAAAAAGTATATTTAAGAAATTTAATATTATATATTTAAGAAATTCAATATATATATAAAAAAAAATTTAAATTGCAAATATAACTTTGTTATGTTTCTAATTATTGACATAACCGATTAACCAAATCGAAAAAACCCAAACCAAGAAGAGAAAAATCGAACCAAACCAAATTTATTTTGGTTCGGATTGGGTTACACTTCTTCAAAACCAAAAATCGAAAAATCCAAACCGAATACTATAAAATCAATCGAAAAACCAAACTCACACCCCTAATTATCATATATAAAATTGATGTTTTATTTATTATCTTTTAAAGAATGTCAAATTAATATTGAACAAGTAAAAATAAACGAAAAAGATTAATAAAGATTAAAATAAGAAAAATAGAGGGGACAATGTTTTTCTCGTTTACTAAAAGCTGACAAAGTAGGACGATCCAAATTAAAGTCACACAGCATAGAAGGGTAGAGTGTGATTAAAGCAAAGCCAGCGGCGGCCGGTGATGAATTAAAAAAGGGAAAATGAGTGTGTAATATACCCACTCATTGTGGAGGAAAAGAACATTGTAGTTGGATAGCGTTATCCCCAAGAATGTACACTCACATTTCTTGACAAAAAAATACTCTCACCCTAATCGTATTTGACTAAGCATGAAATTTAAGAGAATAATAATACTTTATATTACATGAATGATTGCAAGTACTTATTGTCAATAACAGTATTTGATTAAGCATTAAATTTAGTATGCGATGTTTTTAGAAAAAACACCTAAATACACAACTTATTTTACTATATTCTCTAAAATTTCCTATCATGTGAAAAAATTACAAAAATCTCTACTTTACGTGATATATCAGTCGAATACATCACTTTACACAATGTATCGGTTGGATACATCACTTTACGATGTACCACGACGTATGCAATGTATCGGGATGTTACTTTACTTAATGTATCAGGATGTACGCGATGTATCAGGACGTTGATGTATCCAAAACCAAAATGAGATATCAGAACGTTGAGGAATGAATTCGAACTGAGACGCGATGTACTGTGACATATTAGAATGTATCCAGATTCCACCAAATTTTTAAAAAAATTGTAATTTGATAAAGAGTAAAAATATGATATAATTAGAGATCTTAACACTATGTAAAAAAAATTATGTAAAATTTTTATCCGAATTCCACCAAATTTTTTATGTAAAATCTACCAATTTTTAATTTTTTTACAAAGCTCAATTTAATCGAACATCAATATGCACATGCAATAGTCAAGACACCACACAAAATAACAAAAAGAAAGATACAAGTGTTTTTTGTTACCCAAAGGATCTTAAAGAGTTCCAAAATGGCGTGCGTGAATCTTTACCTCTTTTTTTTTAACGTGTCACAGCTGTGAAACCAACGCATTTCAGCACTGGGCATACAGCTTTTTATTTTTTGGTCAGCAAGAAGAGAATGGGCATGATGATAAAAGGTGAAAATCAAAGCTGTTTTGGCCTCATTGGCTTCGCTTGCGCCTTACATTCTCACTCGAAATTAATGTGCTGCCGAGTGAGAGTGGCCACCGCCCACGTTTTATTTCGTGTCATACATCTTACTAGTAAATTTAATTATTACTACAACATCTCATCTCATGGATAGTTAATATGACTTGACACTTGACTTAGACGGTGGCGCGATGGAATAGTTCAGATCCTTTTATTCTTAATTAGAGATTTTGAGTTTGAGTTTTTGATAATAATAAAATAGTTGGGAGTGTCGTTTTTGGAAATGAATTTTACAATGCGTGAATCTGTATTTTATTGGACGTCAATATATATCAAATACTGAGTGGAAAAAATAAAAGGGAAGAAGATTTTGGCTGACATATGGCTGTGTAATATTTAATGTCATTTATTCAAGATATATTAAAAAGGGTGCGAAAGATTCTTAAATTATGATTAGAGTTTTTAGTTGTTGTACAATAGGTTAGTTGAATTCATAAATATAGCACCTAACCTAAGGGGTTACTAATATGGTCCTTTTGGTGGAGCTTTCAAAATATGTTTATTTTTTTCCAATAATATTTTTAGTCATAAGTGATTTGGCAAAAATAGTTTTGAAGATTATGTTATAAGTTTTGTTTCACTAATCAAATTTGAAAAATATTGTTTCGGGTGATAAAGCAACAATAAAGTGTTCAAATAACTATTCAAACATGTTATACTTCACAAAAGTTATGACAAGTTACGTCCTTTAATTTTTTTGCTTTATTTCTCTTATAAGTACTATAACTATAATTTGCTACATGTAATGATACAAATTAATTCACCATCACATAGAAATAAAAACACGTCTCAGGTTTGCCTATAATTTAAACGTTAATTATCAACTAACATTTGTTCATGCGTTTTATCATATACGTCACAAGTATCTATTGATATGTGCTTTATCAACAAGAAAAATATGCATTCCTCACTCCATAACACATTATTATGTAAAAATATGATACAATTTAATAAATATTCCTCCAATCTCAATTTAGGCAATAACTTCCATTTTTATACTCATTTAAATGCAATGAGTTTGGCTAATATGAATTGTGTTAATAAATGGATATAACCAATTCAAACTTTGACAAACTAGACAAGTTATATTGGCGTGAACTAATATTACCATCAAACCTATATATATGAAATACAAAATGCATATCCACATAAAAAATCATTTTAATCATATATAATCAATATGATTTTCGTCCAAGGAAATTCAGATGAATCCCTAGACCTTTACTAGCTCCGTCCCGTCCATAGGCTTATCTTATCTTGGAGGACAGTTGTGGGCGGCTGTGCTTAACTGTTGTTATGAGGTTGTGGAATCTTACTTTAACAAGTATAAAGATGCTATAACTACTGATGAAAAAAAGAAGTTTGTTGTACCAACTTTGCAGCCGTTAAATTGGCTTTCAATTTTTCCTCTTGTAGCTTTTTACCTAAATTACCAAACTAGTGTAGAACAATATTCATTATTTTTTCTATAAAAAGTGGTGGTAGTTCGACCAAAACGACAAGGAACTAAATGCTTTAATTGTGTTGTGTGGATTCTTTTTTCTTGGCTGAGCCATACGATACGTCAGGTTGGCGCACACAGATATGTAATGCCTTTACTTCTCTATTTAATCGGTGGAGACGACGGAGCCAAAAAATTTACTCGGGTTCAAAATTTAAAGAAATGAACATACTATAACTAGTCAAAAAAGATTCGATATCGAGCATATATATATATACATAAAATATAGTTTTAATATCATATAAATATTATAATTTTTTCGTTATAGGTAATTCAGATGAACCCCTAATTATGCTTCACCTCGCAGGCACAATATGCAATTTTTTTGACCAAAAATTTAAAATTGCTCATCACAATTTTTACGCCTTCTTTGAATGTGATAGAAATGTTATTTCTATTAGATCATCGGTTAAAAAAATATTTTCTTAAAAAAAATAGGTTAGAAAAATATAAAGTTAAAGAACTTTTGATAAATATGCAAAAAATAATAATAAATAAATTAGAGGACGGGTATTTGATCAGATGAAATAGAATTTTTTATTTGGTTAAAATAGATTGAGTTTAATATTTCTATTTATTTTTTCTTAAAAGAACATACGTCATGACATTACAAAGTGACTAAATATATTACTTTTCAGATTGGATGAAATAACAAAAGATAAATAAATTTTCTAATATTAGAAAAAAGAAAGTAAGTTTATTTTGTTCATTTATTTTCAATAGTTCGATGATCATTTAATAAATATATATACTCGTACTTCTTTCTAATATAAAAAATATTTTGTCACTCATAATATCAAATGGATGCTTAATTTTGACTTTATACCAAAACTTATAATTTTGCGATTGCGTTAAGTATCTCACATAATATATATATGTTTGACTTTAATTTTTATATTATATAAATCGCCCCTCTCCTAATTTCTTTTATGTATAATTGAAGAGCTAAAAAGAAAGTCTACGGTTTTTAATATTTAAATGTTGCCTACTTTGTAGCTATCAATATAGCTGCTATGCTTTCAAGCGTCAATGACGCTAGCATTTTTGAGTAAGATTAAATGTATCAGACACCCCTTCAACTTTATTTATAGGTTTATTATGCAAAAGGTATATGTATATCTACTGATAAAAATTGTGGGGAAGAGGTAAGTATTCCTTTATTTCGCTTTTGCAAGGAAACATTTTATTTTAGTGTGAAATTTTCTTGCGAAAATTTGAATTTAGTCAAACTCTAATTTAAATACCCGAGGAAACTAAAAAAAAAGTATATGTATATCCCAATTAGTCAAAACCTTTAATATAGCATTTTTAATATTAAAGTGCTAAATCTCCAACCTTTAATACAACATTTTAAATATCGCAATTCATATTGGAAATTAAAAATTTGACCGCCTTCAGGGTATAAAACTCTCGTTATGCATGAGATTCAGGAAAGGACCAGATCATAAGGAACTTTTATATGCAATTCTATCAAGTTTTTTTGTAAGAGATTATTTTTCACAACTTAAACTACATAACCTCCAGATCACATGACAATAACTTTATCAGTTAGCTCCCCGAGTTAACAAAAGGTAAAAACATGAAAAATGAGGGGGAAATGTATGTTCATTTTACGAAATTGCCGGCAGGCTTAAGGGTATTATGACGGTAATGTGAATGCACAAGACTTGGACTTGAATTAAATTTGATGAATTGACTTTGTATTAACATTAATTACAAAAAAAATTCTCATGAAGACTTTGCTTCATAGTTAGTTTTTGTTGGACTTTTAAATTTGAATAAAAGTTTGTTTGGTCTATTGATCAATATTGATCATGTGAACATACCATTTGTTCTTAGTTTCACATTTGTAAGCACATTGAAAATACTGCAATCCCCCAAAGACTTGCCGAATCTTCCTTAGACTTGTATTGACCTTTCTCAAACTCGTGTTATAGTCTATTTGATTAAATTTTTAAAAATATATCTTGTCAAAAATGTTTTGAAAAAAAAAATTATTTTTGAAAGGTATAATTTATATTTGACTAATTCATTAGAAAAAACACCCTCATCACTATTAGAATAGTCATTTTTACTTTGCCAAACTTCCAAAGAGTGTTCACGGAGAGAAATTACTTCTTCAAACGTCTACTACTATTCAAAGATATTTATTTGTCCTTTTAAATATCTCAAAGACTCAACTTTATAAAATAGGTACTTTTAAGTTTCCACTTGATTGTGAATTCAAATATTGATTCTTTATATCTATATATATAAAAAATCTACATATTTATAAATTATATTAAAAAGTACTCCTTACCATATCCCATATAACTAAGAATTTTAAAAACTTACTCCTTTCATCTCAATTTATGTGATATAATTTGATTTGATATATATATATATATATTTAAAAACTTTTAAAACTTAAATTTCAATAAGTGAAAAAATAGAATTTAAAAATCAAGTAGTAATTCTTAACATAAATATATAATTTTTAAGAAAATTAATTAAAATAAATAGACAAAGGAAGTAGTTATTAGTTAGTAGTATTTAACTCTTCAAATAATAATAATAGCGTTCACATAGAATAAAATGAACTTGAAGGCTCCCCATATTTAATTAGCACAGCACTTTACACGGTAAAGATTTAAAGCGCGGCCTGGTCCCTTACGCAAACAGTAAAACGCGCCGCAATGTGAAGTGGAAAGCAGAGAAATATGATAGGCAAGGTATTACGATAGCGGTGATAGCGCAATTAAAAGGCACATTTTCACGTGTCTTCATGTGGACGCCTTTTTTCTTTAGCTAAGGAAACGTCGCTCCGCAGTCCGCAGTCGGCCCAAGCTGTCAACTCTTCTTCCTTTCCAACACGTGGTTCACTCTCCACTTGGTTTTTTTCTTGCCTCTCAACTTAGACGGAGAGGCAGAATTACAAAGGAAGGAAATGTTATCGGATTAGCTTGAATGTATCTCGATTAATTTTTTTGATATCTGTTACTTTCTTCATATCTAGGGCTCGAACTCAAAATATTTGGTTAAGGGTGAAACACTCCCATCACTGTATCACAACCCATGTTTATGAATTTTTATGATTTTCAATTTTTTTCATTGATATTATATCCTTAGATGCTACACGCAAGGGGTAGATTTAGTGCAAAGCTTACAAATTCGATTGAATTCAGTAATTTTGATAGAAATGTATATTTATCTTAAGGAAAAATCTTTTTTGCCAGAAAATTTGGCAGAATGATATTTTTTCTATGTTATTTTACCTTTTTAAATATTTTTATCCTTTTAGCTAAATAATGAAAAAAACATCAGTTTATTTTAAAATAAAAAAATATTATAGTTTTTTTTTTAATTTTCTGGCCAAATTCTGACAAATTTTCTGGCCATTTAGCACTTTCCCTTATCTTAATCAAGTTAGAAGTATTATTTTAAGCCTAATAATCATCTCAAATTCATAAATTTTAAATTCAGGCTCAATCTCCGACTACAAGGAAGGAAAAGACTTAATACTGACAAGTACAAAAAAGCAAATACATTGCTGTCATTGGTTCAAATACAATGAAGATTCTTTGTACACTTCACCTACTTATAAAAGACCCCAACTCCACTCAATAGCCATTAACTACTTAGCTGCATTTGTAGGCGAAATATTTTCCACCATATAAATATCACCACCAAGCATATACTTCTTTCATTATATATATAATTTACCTAAAGTTGAGTCCACATACCCAAACTTCTCTTCTATTCTTATACTATCAATTCTGAGCTAAATACATATGAGTCGAGCTGAACCAAACGATTCAATGGAGTGGATTCGGGGTCCGATAATTGGTCGTGGCTCTTCCGCCACCGTTTCACTCGCTACCAATTCTTCTGGAGTGCTCTTTGCTGTTAAATCCACTGAACAATCTTGTTTGCAAAGAGAGTATTCTCTTATTTCTCAGCTGAATTCTCCGTTTTTAGTCAAGTGCCTAGGCTTTGACATCGCTTATGAGCAAAATAAAGAAGTTTATAATATGTTTATGGAGTATGTACAAGGTGGAACTCTTTCTGATTTGATCAAGAAACAAGGAGGTTCATTGGATGAATCTATGATCAAATTATACGCTCAACAAATCCTACAGGGATTGGATTATCTTCACTCAATTGGGATTGTGCATTGTGATGTGAAGGGGCAGAACATTTTAATTGGCGAAAATGGGGATATCAAAATTGCTGATTTGGGATGTGCGAAATTGCTGAGAGATGAAAAAAATTCTGGATTTTCCGGTACACCGGCTTTCATGGCACCTGAAGTTGCTCGAGGCGAAGAACAAGGATTTGCAGCTGATATTTGGGCTTTTGGTTGTACAATTATTGAGATGGCTACAGGATCAGTTCCTTGGTCTGAGATCAAGGATCCTGTTTCTGCTCTGTTTAGAATTGGTTATTCAGGGGATTTGCCACAATTCCCAAACAATTTGTCAAACGATGCCAGAGAATTCCTTAGTAACTGTTTGATGAAATGCCCGAATGAGCGTTGGACAGCTAAACAACTTCTTCAACATCCATTTTTGCAATCTGTAGAGTCTAATTCATGGAATTTTGAAGAATTGAAGAGGGATTCTCCTACAAGCATTTTGGATCAGGGATTTTGGAATTCGTTCGAGGTGACAGAATCTTCCTCATTAGAGTCAACCAACACCGTTGATTCCGCTACAGATAGGATCAGACAGCTGATTGGTAATGTGGGAATATCATGCTCTTTGATGCCTAATTGGGTTGAGGAAGAAGATTGGGTAACAGTTAGATGCAACGACACAGAAGAAAATTCGATAATTTCAGAGCAAAACTGTGAGATGATCGATGATTTTGGAGAATTGTTGGATATGGAAACATCAGTGTCAATGATTTTTTCTGAAGATGAGTTTGTGGCCTCATTGAATTTAGAAGCTCTTTTAGTTGATTGCATTAACTATGAGATTATTAGCCTTTTTCATACTGTTAGTAGTAGTATAAATTTGATTATTTCTCCTGAGATTGTTGGAGATGTTTTTGTATCTGAATTCAATGATTCTGAAATAAAAAGATTGAAACTTTTTCGTCCATTCACTTTCTCATCTGACGTTGTTACTGTTTCCATATTAGTTGTCATATTTTCTTCTTCTCGAATTTGAGGATTTTTCAAAACAATCTCTACATCCTCACGAGACAAGAATACGGTATGTGTACAGTGTATACTAAACCCTCTGTAAACTCAACTTGTACGATTACACTGCCTATTGTAATTTATCATTA
Organism: Solanum tuberosum; assembly: GCF_000226075.1. NCBI lineage: Eukaryota > Viridiplantae > Streptophyta > Magnoliopsida > Solanales > Solanaceae > Solanum > Solanum tuberosum. Next base: position 1,748,832 of record NW_006239000.1, read on the forward strand.
ACAAGGCAAACGGATAAATGCCAGTAAGTACTAGTTTTGTCACTTTGTGTCTTTGTGACATGGAAAAATATTGTAAAAAACAAGGCTAGAATTAATTAGATTTAAATTACATGTACTTGTCGTGTAAAGATATTTTATAAGTCTCTTACTTTATTTTAACTTTTTTGCCTTTTTTAGTTAAGTAAAACCACTTGATAGTGCAACGCATCTTTTCACTATTTAGTGTAAGAATTACATACAATAATATGTTTTCTATCATATTGTAAAGAATCATCATAAATACTTTTTGCAACTCTCATTTTTTATCTGAATTTGGAATCAATAATGACGTTATTATAATGTGAGCAAGTTCACGAACAAGCAAATATTACATCACCCTATATGACTTCTATTTTTTCTAAACATAAAAGTGGGCGTGGACTTTTTTTTGTAGTAATTGTTCTGTTGAGTGTAAACGCAGTGGACTTTTGGAGGAAAAGTAAAGTCAACTAATTTTTGGCCATTGTATTTGGAGCATTCTAAAGTTTGAATAAGATTAGGTGAATGGGCGCAACTTTTGTGATGAGGTCAACGGGGAAAATTATATCGTTTTTCTTCCATTGGGCCATAGCATTTGAAACCTTCTTTATTTTGAATAGATTAGGTGTGTATTAGAGCAATGAAATGAAGTCAACGGACCACCAAGTGTAATAATGAGTGGAATGGGGTTGTCTTTTCACGGTTAATCAGAAGTCTTGGATTATAGCTATACTTATAAAAAATGTTTATGGTATAAGCATTTTCCCCTTTTATGTGTTGTACACGGAGGAATGGAGCCAGTGTTGAAATCAAAGGTTCGACAATATCTAGTAAGTTTGGCTCAAATTTTGTAATTATATTCAAAATTCAATTAATATGTACAAAGAAAGTAGAAGCAGAGAAAAAAAAAAAGTTCATGGGTTCCGTTCTGAACCATGACTAGTTTTGCTTGTTAGGTTCTGAATAGATTACTTTTTGCATATTAAATGATTTTTTAACATAAATACATGATTTGAGCTAAAGTTATTGAGTTCTGTCAAACACGTATCTATCGTTACAACTTCGCTTATGCTTACGTATTGCAAATCCAGATTAATCGAGGCTTTTAATATTGGTGTCGTACATAAGGGCGGACCGAAACCGGTAACTTTGATCAAAATCTATACTTATCTCAAGAAATCTGTTGAATATGTATAAATTATCAATTTAGACTCAGTAATTCAAATGAATTAAAATTCCGAATTCATAAATTTTAAAAAAGAATGAGGTCAACGGGAAAATAATAGTTATTTTCCCTTCCGTAAGACTATATACTAAACTCATTGAAATCCACTTTGAATTAGACAACGTTTTATTTTATTTTTGTCTTTTGGAGTTTGGAAGAATAGGGGTTGGTTTATTAAGGTTTACTCAATTTGCCAAACAATTATTTCATACTTTGAAGAGGCAAAGAACACTTGACTTTTTCCAAATGGTGCAACTAGTGTTGGTCCACAAGCCATACTAGTGGGGTGGTTGTGTCAAGCTCCATATTGTTGTGGACGTACTTCTTCTTATCTACAAACCGACCAAATGGAAATAATCCAAATTAGGAGGTAAGTAACATATCCAATCATTATATATACGGATCGAGAATTTTGAATTTATAAATTTCAAATTTTTTTAAAAAAACTAACTTAGTACCACTCTAGCTTCACCTTGTTCTATTGTGTTTATTAGACGTGACAAATGGATGACTTATGTCAGATTTATGCCTAGACATAATTTGCTAAAAGCTCATAAATTGGTCTATCAAATTTTGTTTGATGGATCAAATAACGGGTCACAAGTCACAACACACTATCTCCCTCCTTTTTATTTTGCTTTTTGAATAAATTATTGTAACTTTTTTTAACAAAAAAAATAGTTTTTTTTCCTTTCTAATTTCTAGATTTGATTTTGTATTTTTGGTTTCAGATTGCAATTTCACTCATTTTGACTAATATTTGATAAGTTATTTCGAGTTTAACTCGTTCAAAAATTTAAATAATTGTATCGTTTACTTAAAAATGCATTGATTTTATCACCAACTAGCCTTGACTATTAAACAAGAAGATGAAATTTTCACCATATTCCCATGATTATAGATTGGAATTATAAAGCATATTCTATATAGTACAAATTCAAATAAATTAATCCCCCCCCCACCCCCTTTTTTTTTTGGGTCATGAAAATAAAGCAAATAAATTAATGTCATAGTCTTGACTAAAGCAATGACTTCACCTAGTTTATGTAAGGATTATACACTCTTCAAATATCTCATTTTTTTCTATCCAATTGTATTCTGACTATCTTCCTCTTTTCATTTTATTTTATATTATTCCATATTCATGAACTACTTTTATTTGTATCCTTGGGAGTGAATCGTGATGCTACCTTTTCTATAATAAAAAAACAAGTTGTTTGAGGGCATCGTACTTGTGAATATACTTTTTATCTTAAAAAAGTTTTACAGAATATTTAGAAGAAAAATACTTGGCCAACATTTTTGACAATCAAAATAGTTCTTGAAAATCAACCACCATGATATCCAACCAATCACATTTGATACCTTCGAGCTTTCGATATCAAAGATTTAGTTCGATTTAACTTTCACGAATGATTACTTAAATCGTATTTTATTACATTAAATTCAATATATGTTTTTGCAATAAAATAATTATTCAATTTTATATAAAGTCACTAATTTTTTTTATTACAAAAGAATAATTCAATTTATCTAAAACATCACAGAAAGAGACATTTGTATAATATCATAATGACTTTCAAGAATCACAACAATACTATACATACTCAATGTAATCACACTATTAAAAATTTGAAAAAAGATGATTTGTACACTAACTTTACCCCATATCTCGTGAAAAGGTAAAAATATTCCTATAAATCTTTGGTTCAAGTAACACATTCAAAGTCAAAGCCATAACGACATTCAAGAATCAACACATAAAATTTGAAAGAAGCAGCAACCGTGCCCTTTAGTTTGACTTTAGTTAACATTTATGTCTTACAACTTTGGGTGTGCACAATGTCACGATCCAACCCACCGGGCCGTGCAGGCACCCACTCTAACACCTAAGTAGAAGACCCTTCATATCCCAATAGTTAAACATGCGGAAAGTTAAAAGAAAATAGAGATAAATATAATAATATGATTTTTAAAACAATAACTTTAAGCACTCATTTTTATTAAAACTTGTAAAGTAATTACCAACTCCCAAGGATCTAGTCTAAACAGGTACAAGAGTTACTAAAAGTACATCTGGACAAGATAAACAAAAGACATAGCTCCCACCATGTGAAAGGAAGATAGAAGTTGCTGGATAATTTCTTCGTCTTCACCTAATAAAACATCACCAACCTGCATCCAGACTATGTCAAAAGACATAGCAAGAGTAGTATCAGTACAAAACACACGTACTGGTAGACATTATCGGTGAACCCAACGCCCACCACATAACATAAGAAACCACTAGTAAGGTCATGCAATAAAACCACTCGTTTCTCCACCAATGCCCTCTCTTAAAATACTTCCAATTTACACCAGTACTCTGATTACTAACCACCTTCTCGATCAACTTACTTACCAGGTTCTTGATCATAGCCTAATCGTTCTAACACATTAGCAAATCCCCAATTACACCCACAAGCATTCCAACTAACCGCTCACTCCGTACCCTTACTTCCTCGTCACATTACTCAACAATGGTCACATAGTACACTACATCAAATTTCATTACCACTAAACCCAATCTTTTTCCCCAAGGTGAAGTCCACCTAAGCATATTTCATCACATACACTACCTCTACTTCCCGCCATTACGACACACGAACAACTCTTACTATTCATTTCTCGCCCCTTGAACACTTTACCCTTCCACTATACCCAACAAGTTCGCTTAACTCACAGAACAATCAAATATAAGCTGTCATAACCTATACCCACTAAGTGCAACATATATAAGTCAACACCACCATATAATCATATGCATATATCGAACATGTACAATATTATCAACATTTATGAACAACGAACATCTTCATATTTTTCAAGCTACACAATTATGCAAATCATTGGTCTTCTCATGGAACCCAAACCCAAACAGTTAGCATACCAGAACGTGGTAACCGATCCAATGTTTATACCAGAACATGGCAATCGATCCAATAGTTATACCAGAACGTGGCAACTTATCCAAGTTAGTATGCCGAAACGTGGCAACCGATCAATTCAACACACCACAATCACAATCACAATCACAATCACAAGTATATTCTCAAAATCATACATTTAGGTCATGATGTCATGGCATTCATAATTCATCCATCTCATTTACAACACGTGTGATCAATAATGCAACATTCATACACCTACATGTATCACAATGAAGCAAGAACAAACATATATCACATATCATAGAATCACAACCATTACCTACAATGGATTATTCATCAATGCATATCATACAAACCTTAATTCGACCATACTCAGCTCTACTTTGTCGTCTAAGGCTTCTTTCTAGGGTTTAAATCATAAACCATTCGATGCACGAAGGCCTACGTATAAATCCTACTATTGATTTACATATATTACGCAGTGAGCACAGATTTAAACTACTCAATTCATAAAACCTAGCCTACCTGGGTGCCAAGAAGCTACAAGGAGTTAGGGTCTTTGATTCTTGTTTTCAGAATTTGTGACGGTGATCTTGACCAGAAATTCGCAATCCATCGACATTTTCACGCTAGAAATCTCTCTTTCCATTCTTCCCAAGCTTAGAACAACTTTTTTGAGGTTTCTAGGGTGTTTTACGACTTATTTAGGAATTTTAGTAAGATGGAGAAAATAAGATTTCTTGTAATTTACGTTCTGCCTCACCTATCCCGCCTTAGAGCCAACTTACCCCACCTTGGCGCCGCCACCCTAGCGGCAACAGGCCCACTCTGGCGTAATAATGGCCCAGATTTTTTTTCTGAATTTTGGTTTTCCTAAATAACGACGGTTCAAGTCGTTATAATAGATACCTATTTACCCCCTGTTCGTCCCCGAACGACTAATGCACAGATCATTACGCACCCTACCTTGCAGTAATTTTAACTAACCACTCGGTCCATTACGAGTTTATGGTAGGGAATGGTTTTTGTTCATCAAGGCTGGTTTTACGATAGGTTTTATACCTTAAGAGACCGGTTAGGGATATGACGCAATGTTCGAGAAAAGAGATTTTGTGTCCGAAATTACACAGCCTGACCCCGCCAGGACGGCAGCCCTCCCGCTGAGGCGGGGCCGCTATGACGAGAGATCTCCCGCCGTGGTGGGAGATCGAAAACAGAAAAGGGGGAAATATTTTCCTAATTCTCCCTTTTTCAAACTCAAAACCGCCCCAAAAACTCTCTCGACTTGCTCAATCCGGACGACAATGCTAAGGCAATTTTTCGTATTCCTGACACTCCTTACTTCATTGATTACTTAACTACTCTTGCATGACATTAGACGATTTATTAGAAACGGTTTTTGGGGGTCATTTTTTAAAATGGTCATATGTTGCTTGATTTGTTAGAACAACATAGCATGGTTTCTTCCCTTGCATCCCCAACGTTCCCACAACGTCCTGGGGGTAAGGATTTCATAAAAATACGGTTAAATCGATACAACAACGGGTGGGGGAAGTTGAAGGGTCTCTTGGTGTAAAACTCGAATTTAGGCCTTATTTAGGAGTTAGTTTGCCGAAATAATTGCTTATTTATGTTCAAGGATAGTTTATATACTCTGATCTGCTGACATTCTGTCGAAAATAGAGGTTTTGGGGCGAAAAGGCGCCATTGTCGCGCCTGGGGTTGGTCCCAGATCAAGGTCGCTCTGGCGTCCTTCATCCCGCTATGGTGGCCTACATAATCCCACCAAGGCGGGATTATGGCCGCTGTGGCGGGATACGCCAAGCAATGGCCTTACCCTTAACACAAAAAATTCTCTTTTCTTAATTTTTAGCCTTACACTGATTATCCTATTGTGTTTTAACTTATATTCAACTTATTGCAGGCTCTCTAAATGACAGGTCAAAATGACCAACACTTACCCTTCGTCCAATTTTCCAACGCCGCGAGCCGAGAGAGACACCATGATCACCGCAACACGGGGTTCTATTGCGCGAGAGGTTTTGTGTTGCACAAGCTAGAGGAGAAGGCTCCTGCATTTCTTGCTCGCCTAATGGAGTTCGGATGGGCTCTACTGACTAAGGCTCCCCCCAAATGCACGTTCAACCTGAGTGAGGTAGTTCTATGCCATCCTCTCTACCGTCCGATGGGATGACTCTTACCTTGTCATCCGTGTCTGGGGAGTCGACATTCCTTTGAATGTCATCGCCATCAATGATGTACTAGAGTTACCCGAGGTTTCAAATACGGAGTTCGAGGCCAATTTGCAGGAGATGGATCTAGATTGGTTAAGAAATATATTGATCGAGCTGTCCAAACGGGACCAGGTCTACTGGGCTACCGCAGAGGGCATTACTAGCACAGATTGGTCACCTAACGCTAAGAGGTGGCTACACTTAGTCACTAGGAGGATCCGCCCGTCGGGCAACCGCACCGACGTGACCTTTTCCCGGGCCTTGGTAGGGGCGTGCACTATGTAGGGCATCCAGCTAAATGTGGGGACGCAGATCATTTCAAAGTGGAAGATGTTCTCCGGGGTAACAAAAAGGCTTTCTTTCTACCAGGACTCATTACTGCGTTGTGCAAGCGGGCGGGAGTGCCACTTTTTGATGCCGATGAGGTAATTTTTATGGATCCCCTCTTTCACCCTCTTTTGGTAAGACAAGGATCTACTTCTAGGAGCAAGAGAAAAGAAGAAGGACGGGTAAGGTTAGCAACAATAAGGCGGCCGTGGATTCAAACGACGAGGACCCTCAAGAAGGTGCGCGGGCCGAGGAGGATCTGGAGGCTATCCGAAAGAGGATGGTGAGTGCCTATGCCAACTTCACCCCGGTTCCACTCACCACTACCCTAGAGGTCGAGATTTTCCGTCGCCAGCTGCGCCAGGAGAAGAGGAAGGGTCTAGAGAGGGATCGTCTGATGGCCCAGATGTGGAAAACAATTAAGGCTATCTTTTCTTGTGTTGCCCCTGAAAAAGGGGATTCCCCAACTCGATCCAAAGGAATACACGTAGTTTCCTATGTTGAATGAGGCTTGGGCTGGAGTGATACCCCCAGAGGACCTCGACTCTGACGTTGACACCATCTAGTCTGAGGGTTCTTGATTGGCTTTTCGCCCTTCTTGGGCTTGTAAATTTTTGAACAACTCTGTTTTTATCTTTCGATTTCCTAAGTTTTGTAGCACATTGCTTCTTGTTTTTGCTGTCCTATAGAGCCTTTAAATCAATTACTAGGCTTTATAATCTATTCTTGTCGGACAGATATTTGAATGTTCACTAGGGTTAGCAGGGAGTCTGCTAGACAGACATTATCGAATAACACCTTTTGATGAGAGATATGAACAAGAAGCTTCGAGAAAACTAGTGTTTTCTGAATTATATGAAGCCCGTAAGCAAACAGCGAATCCATAGGTATTTGAACCCAAATATCCAGGAATAAGCAAAATATTTGATGGAAGGACGGGAAATCTGCTGAACACCGAGAAGACTGGCAGGGATTTGTACGGATCCCATTTGGGTTGAATATCTGTAACTAAGACCATCTCCAACCCCACTCTATTTTACTCTCCATTCTCTATATTTGGAGAGTAAAATAGAGAATTGGGTCTCCAACCACTCTCTAGAAACTCTCTATTCTCTATTTATAGAGAGGTGAATAGTAGGTCTCCCAATTTTGAGAACTACTATTCACCTCTCTATTTCACTTTTTTATTATTTTAATATTATTTCTACTATTTGTAACTAACATATTATTTTTCATATAAGACTATTAATTAAATTTATAATATTAGTAATTCTTTTTAAAAATAATATAACATTTTAAAAAATATATTATTTAGTATATAAGTCATCCCAAATTAACGATATTTTAAATATGTTTTTTTTTCAATTTTCGTCACTTTAAGAGACAATTTGATATTATTATTGATTTTCACTATGAAAAATGCACAAAATTTAAGTGATAAAATGAAATTTTAATTTAATAACACAGTATATGACATAATAATTTAAATATAAGATAACAATACAATACATAACATAATGACTTTTATAATCACAACAATAATTTAGTAATCCAGTAGGTCATTTCAGATTTAACAATATTTGGAAAAAAAATAGTGTATGATCTAAAGAATTCTTGTGTTTCCGATTGCGGTTGTGCTTGTTGATTTTTTTTTATCAATTTTTGTAGTTGTTCTTTTAAATGAAGAGTAAAATATTATTTTCTGCTAAATAAATAATTTTTTAAAAATAATAATTTTATATACATCAAAATTATACTGGGTGATTATTTTGTAAAAAAGAAAGAACGGGTTTATATTATGAAATAAGAAAATGAAATAGAAATATAAATAATAATATAATATTGAGGAGAGAGAAGAAGATTCTTTTTTAGAGAGTAAAATAGAGAATTGGGTTGGAGTTGGTTGTCTGAAAAAATAGAGAACTCTATATTTGTAGAGTAAAATAGAGTGTAGGGTTGGAGATGCCCTAAGGAAAACAGAGGAGGCATGGCTGAGATCCTGCCTCGCCCTGTCCCGCTTTGGCGGTCTTGCTATGGCAGGACTAATCCCGCCCCAGCGGCTCAGACGAGACCAGAACCCAGGCCAATAATTTCTGGGTTCTTTTCGTTTTTCTAAAATTTCCCCAAGGTTTCCAACCTCACCAACGAATTTAGGATAATTCTCCGAGCTAGGAATATCATCGTCTACCTCAATTCAATCCTACGACACACGAGTCAATATTTATTCTCGTTATTTTTACACTACAACCCACACATCCCCAGGATACACCCAGACACTCGCACAGTTATTACACAAGCACAAGACACGTTCAACTCTTCACGCAATTCGCTTCGATCAATTAGGCCAACACATAACACATATCAAGTTTCAGGAACACATTTATAGTACACATAATCACATCACAGTCAAACAAGTTCAACTTCACATTCACAGTTAATTCGGGGATCAAGTAGCACGCATTCACATATTTCAAGTTACAACTCACAAACAAGTCCAAATTATTAGTTAGTTCGCTCTATGGATGATTATTACCGATCATCCATGTATTTATATCGCCCCTAAGGCCAGATACCAATTGGAACCTTATCAGTTCCAATTCACCTTGCTTGTGTTCCTTCAGTCGTGACCACGACGTCCGATCCACTTTGTTGAGATACCAATTAGACTCAACTAATACAACAAGCGACCTTCGCACGAAAGGAGAGAATGAGTGGAACAATTTCCTAGAATGCTTCCTAGCCTCTTGAAGATTAGATGTGGACGTCAACACACTAATCCGCATGAGTCTAGTCCGCATTTTGCTCTTGTACGGGGAGACCAATAAGCTAGGCTCTGATACCAATTTGTCACGACCCAACCCACCGGGCAGTGCGGGCACCTACTCTAACACCTAAGTAAGAGAACCCTCATGTCCCAATAGTTAAACATGCGGAAAGTTAAAAGAAAACACATATAAATATTATAATATTATATTTAAAACAATCACTTTAGGCACTCTTTTTGATTAAAACTTGTAAAGTAATTACCAACTCCGAAGGATCTAGTTTAAACAGGTACAAGAGCTACTAAGGGTACATCTGGACAAGATAAACAAAAGACAAAGCTCCCACCATGCGGAAGGAAGATAAAAGCTGATGGAGAATTTCTTCGTCTTCACTTAATGAAACATCACCAACCTGCATCCAGACTATGTCAAAAGACATAGCAAGAGTAGTATCAGTACAAAACACACGTACTAGTAGGCATCATCGGTCAACCTGACGCCCACCACATAACATAAGAAACCACTAGTAAGGTCATGCAATAAAACCATTCGCTTCTCCACCTTTTGACTAATATTTCACCCATTTTGACTAATATTTGATAAGTTATTTCGAGTTTAACTCATTGAATTAAAATTTAAATTTAAATGAATTGTATCGTTTACTTAAAAATGCATTAATTTTGTCACCTGCTAGCCTTGACTATTAAACAAGAACCATGGTTAGTCTTGGAAATTAACAACACTTTGCTGAATTATAACAAGAAGATGAAATTTTCACCATATTCCCATGATTATAGATTGGAATTATAAAGCATATTCTATATAGTACAAATTCAAATAAATTAATCCCCCCCCCACCCCCTTTTTTTTTGGGTCATGAAAATAATTCAAATAAATTAATCCCCCCCCCACCCCCTTTTTTTTTTGGGTCATGAAAATAAAGCAAATAAATTAATGTCATAGTCCTGACTAAAGCAATGACTTCACCTAGTATATGTAAGGATTATACACTCTTCAAATATCTCATTTTTTTCTATCCAATTGTATTCTGACTATCTTCCTCTTTTCATTTTATTTTATATTATTCCATATTCATGAACTACTTTTATTTGTATCCTTAGGAGTGAATCGTGATGCTACCTTTTCTATAATAAAAAAACAAGTTGTTTGGGACATTGTACTTGTGAATATACTTTTTATCTTAAAAAAGTTTTACAGAATATTTAGAAGAAAAAATACTTGGCCAACATTTTTGACAATCAAAATAGTTCTTGAAAATCAACCACCATGATATCCAACCAATCACGTTTGATAGCTTCAAGCTTTCGATATCAAAGATTTAATTCTAATTAACTTTCACGAATGATTACTTAAATTGTATTTTATTACATTAAATTCAATAAATCATTTTTTGTAATAAAATAATTAGTCAATTTTATATAGAGTCACCAATTTTTTTAATAACAAAAGAACAACTCAATTTATCTAAAACATCACAGAAAGAGATTTGAATCGCAACAATACTATGCATATTCAATGTAATCACACTATTGAAGTTTGAAAAATATGATTTGTACCCTAACTTTACCCCATATCTCGTGAAAATATAAAAATATTATTTTCTATAAATCTTTGGTTCGAGTAACACATTCAAAGTCAAAGCCATAACGACATTCAAGAATCAAAACATAAAATTTGAAAGAAGCAGTAAACGTGCCCTTTAGTTAACATTTATGTCTTACAACTTTGGGTGTGCACAAGTAGACACTTAAATTTGTATAAAGTTGAACAAGTAGACACACGCATCCGACATGACAATTCACGTGACAACACTTGAACTGATTTGGATTATGTCATGTAAGACGCGTCTTTACTTGTTCAACTTTATATATGTTTAAATGTCTATCTATGCACCCACAAAGTTGAAGTGTCAGTTGATGCCAAATTAAAGTTGCCATTTTTCTTAAAGATATTCCAAGTAGGCCCAAAATACCACTCAAGGCCTTCTAAAAGATGGGCTCAAGGCCCAGATCATGTTGTCAGTTATCGGCCCAAATCAATAAGTTTCTAAATATGGACTCAAAATCCAGTACCATTTACCAATTAGAACCTTTTCATTTTTTGTACAGTCAAGTTTTAAAAAATAGCCATTCCTTGAATTCCAGCTAAATTAACACTCATACTTTATTACACTGGTGAACCAGAAAGCTTGAAGAAGAGAAAATGGAGGCGGCCAGTTTCACTTCTGCTTCATCAACGACGACACCGTTTTCATCTTATTCCTCCACTTCTCAATCTCTTCGTTTCCTACGTTACAAGCCTAATGCGAAACCTCTGAATTACAAATCTTCCAGAAGCTTCTCAGTCCGCGCTTCCGCCACCAGTGCCGATGATTCTGGTCTGTTTATTAATTTTCTATTTCTCATGTTGAGTACTATTAATCAATGAGCAAAAACACTTATACACTGTTAATTATATGTAGAATGATGGCTTAATTTGATGATAAGCAGCCTAAGATTGTAATGCTTGTTGCTTTAATTGTTTTGCAGTGGTAACTGTACTTGATTATGGTGCTGGCAATGTGCGGAGTCTCAGGAATGCAATTAAACATCTCGGTTTTGACATCAAAGATGTACTCTCTCTGCTTTTGCTGTTGTGGCTTTTATTTCTAACTTGAGTATTTAAATTGAGGTCTATTTGTAGGAAATTAAGAGAAATGCAAGTCAAAGATGAATGTATTATGTATATATCGCACCAAATTAGTTTTCCATATGCACATCATTTACTTAGTTCAGTGGTACTCTTATGTTCATACAAATGAAGTTCGCACTCTTATAAAGTAGTGGAACTGTATACAAATGAGGTTTGCACTCTTATAAAGTAGTAGAACTGAAATTACCGCGGCTTCTTGTTTCCCAGTGTCTTGGTGAGCAACAATGAATGGATTTTCAGTATATCTTCCCTTCATATGTTCTTTTCTTTTTGTCATATCAACCTTTAAGTGTTTGTATTTCGAGAATTTGCTCTTTGTCATATCAACCTTAAGTGTGTGTACTTTGAGAATTTGGGTATATGCATGCCCCTTAATCTGTGTTTCAATTGATGAATCATGGAATAATTCTTATGTTTAATTATTGTGGGGAGGTGTGCAAAGTTTATTACAAGAGCGTGCCAAAGCCAAAATGAAGAAAGTATGCATGCATCTTCAGTTTTGTTTACTCTCTTTCCGTACCTCTTTCATTATTATTTTTTGATTAAGCTCTTTGCATACCTTTTCTTTTTCAATGTCTTCCAGGTCCAAACACCAGAGGACATTTTGAAAGCAAAACGACTCATTTTTCCTGGGGTTGGTGCTTTTGCTCCTGCCATGGATGTGCTAAACAAGAAGGGGTATGGTTTTCATCCATATTACTCATAGGGACGGAATTGTTTATTTGTTCAGTACTTCTTATTGTAAATAAACATTTAAATTACTATATTGCCATATGAGAAATTCAAAACTTAAGCATGGTTTTGGCCTTTGGGATAATACAACCTCTTGCTTCATATACATGTAAAAAGATAGTATTTTTTTGAGAGTGATCAACCATTATTTTGCATTTACTGTTTTTTCTGCAAAAAAGTACTAATAAAGACACACCAACAACATATTTGACGAACCAGTTAAAAATACATTGTACTAATTTATTTTAGTTAAAACTTTTGCAGCAATAAGAACATGTCTGCAGAAAGTTCGTGCATATCTCTATTTTGTTCTTTCTGTTTTATTTTCTCATTCCATATTATTTTTTTTGGCTTCGCCGAAAATTATGGGGAAAATTGTTCTGCAGAATGGCTGAAGCACTTTGTGCTTACATTGAGCAAGATCGCCCATTCCTAGGCATTTGTCTTGGACTGCAGCTACTTTTTGAGTCAAGTGAAGAAAATGGACCAGGTCACAAACTAACATTAAGTATATTTATGGCTTTAGACATTTGATATTAACTGAGTTCTAGTGAAGTGGTTTTATCTAACTGTAAAGAGGGACCTCATGCAGCAAGATGCTTAACTTATGAACTATAACAATAGCAGACAGGATCATTTTAGTATTTAAAATGGTTGTATATTTTGGAATGTATCATCATGGATGAGGATCCAAGGCGTGCAGTTGTAGCTACAAGAATTTTACTACGAAAGGAAATGAGATTGGGCAGTCCACCAGCTTTACATTGTTACCTTATTGATGTCATACATTGAGTCCTTTGGTTTCACTTTTCCAGTTGCAACTATATTTTGAATTTTGATGATAATTTCATTGCATAGTCCATCTTCCAAATTCAAGTGATTGTTACACTCTAATAATATATCTCTATTTGCTTTCCCTCAATTTCATACACCGTTTTAACATATAGCCGCTTCATCTGAGAAACTGACTTTGTAACACGTTTATCAGTAAAGGGTCTAGGTTTGATTCCTGGAGTAGTTGGACGTTTTGACTCTTCTAAAGGGATCAGAGTACCTCACATTGGCTGGAATGCACTTGAAATAGCAAAAGATACTCAAATTTTGGATGACGTTGGAAATTCACATGTCTATTTCGTACATTCTTATCGGGCAATGCCGGTACTAATTCTCATTGAGTAAATATATATTGACAGTGATTCCATCCTCTTTTTTCTAATTTTTTAAGTTCATTTAGTACATACACAAGAAGCTTGATTCTAACATTTCTCCTAATTTAGTCTGATGAAAATAGAGAGTGGATATCATCGACCTGCAAGTACGGTGACGATTTCATAGCATCCATTCAGAGGGGAAATGTCCATGCAGTTCAGTTTCATCCTGAGAAGAGTGGTGGTACAGTGACTTCCTCAAATGTTTTGAAGCATGAAAGAAAAGAAACAATTATGACAAAATTCTTGTTAACCTAATTATGTTTGATCAATTTAAATTATGTTTTATCTGATGAATGTAGCATAGAAGGCATGGAAGTGATCATAATGTAAGCACAGCCCTCCAAACATCAATGGAGAATTTGTTAAGGATATAGCCAAAAAAAATTCTAAATCATTAACAATATTATAGGCGCTTTTAACCTTTTGCATGTCGTTCATTGATACTTAAATTTGTTTTCTCATTTTTGAAGAGCACAGAAATGACCCTCTTTAATTTTGACCTTCATGGTTAAACACAATATTAAAGTTGTAAATAAAGAGAGAGAGAGAGAGAGAGTATGTGTGGGCGCGCACACACACAAAAAGAACAAAAACATGTGATATATACACAAGCACACACACACAACCCCTTGAGCTTTAATTTTTGTCTTCTTATAATCAGTATATCCTTAAACTGATGGAGTAATGTTTCCAGATGTTGGCCTTTCTATATTGAGGAGGTTCTTGAATCCAAAATCCGGGAGAACACAGGTATTAGTGATGCTTATGACTTAATGCTTTACTTCTCAAGTTAACTGTTCAAAGCATCTAACACATGAAAGCTTCACGCAAGACAGAAGCTAGTCCAAGGGAATGCCTCTAAACTTGCAAAACGGGTAGGTCATATTCGTCTTAGTAGGAATTTGATTCTCAGGATTTTTGATTTATTTGTAATGCTAAAGTTAGTGAATTTGTGACTACTTAGGTTATTGCATGTCTTGATGTGAGGACAAATGATAAGGGTGACTTGGTTGTGACCAAAGGAGACCAATACGATGTTAGAGAGAATACAAAAGAAAATGAGGTAAGTGAGCATTAGTCATTGTTTAACCATCAGCTCCTTTTGAGCTCTGTCAGTTCAAATTAATCTTTTAAGCTGTTCAACGTTGGAGTTGGTCTGCAGATAGTTGAAAGTGAACACTATAAATCACAAACTCTCTTTAGAAAAACTGAGAGCCGACAAAACTTATTTAGAAAAGGAGGTCATCAAGAGATGTAAAAAAGATTACGAGGAAAATAAACTTTTGTCATTTTTCTTTATCGAAAAAATAAAGGGATTTATTCTAAAGCTGTAAAAGGGAAAAAAAATTGCTAGTTCTTATTTTTTGTCAAATCTATTGCTCTGAGATTAGAAAACGGAAGCTAAAAAGTTGTAAGTTTTTAGGTTACCAGACCTGGTGGCGCTCTGTGATAAGTGGTTCTGGACTCATACTTGTAAGTTATCTAAATGAAAACAGAAGGAACAATAGAAAAATAATGAGGAAGCTTGTTAGCTAGCTGGTTTGTGTCCTCAAAGGTTCTTGGTGTCAGGCACTTGATTCTTCTTTTTTGAGGATAAGATACCGAGGAGGTACCCAAAAACTTACAAGCTTTTGTATAGCTGTATCAGTTAGATTTCTAAAACACCTATAAATTCCATCAGCTGATCTAAAGTTATCTACTATATCTCCCTTACACCAAAAGTATAAATTTTGTAGACGTCTACTCTTTAAAATCCCATGTGGATGTCTTACTTGATTCTATTTTTCCAATACATTCCTTTATTTGAAAATGATTGTCTTTCCTGAAGGTGAGAAACCTTGGCAAGCCCGTGGATCTTGCTGGACAGTATTACAAGGATGGGGCAGATGAGGTTTATCTTAGCATTAGTTATCTGTAACTCTATGTTACTCTAACCTGACCCTAGACTAATTAGTTGCTTTCTGTGGTTTAGGTCAGCTTTTTAAATATTACTGCTTTCCGAGACTTCCCCTTGGGCGATCTGCCAATGTTGCAGGTGTGTTCTTTAGTTCAATATTCTGATTAATCGTTCCCGATCAAGAGGATGTTTTGTGATAGTTTGTTCTATTTGATTTGCCATTTAGGTATTGAGGTATGCATCAGAGAATGTTTTTGTGCCATTAACCGTTGGAGGTGGTATTAGAGACTTCAAAGATGCGAATGGCAGGTTTATGGCTATTTGTTATCCTGTTCATACCATCAATAATCATTTGCTTTGAGTCTTCCAAATTGTTTGCCTAAAACTGAGTTGAAAAATTGAATAATGTTAGTTTGGGATTGTGGATGATGATCAAACTTCACTAGTTGATATATAAACTTACTTCGCAGATACTACTCTAGTTTGGAAGTTGCTTCAGAATATTTTCGTTCTGGGGCAGACAAAATTTCTATTGGAAGTGATGCTGTTTATGCTGCGGAAGAATACTTAAAATCTGGAGTATGTGATACTCATCTATGTGAAAGTTAATATGTTTATTTTTTTAAAAAAATGCTTCCTTATTTATCGTAACGTCAATCTGTTTATCGTTTCACTTACTGTCTTTGAAGGTGAAAACTGGAAAGAGCAGTCTAGAGCAGATCTCCCGAGTTTATGGAAATCAGGTTGATTTAAAGCCATGTTAAACTTTGTGCTAGTTTCTTCAGATCGTGATGTCTGATAGTAATGATAACACATTTGTTGTGTCACTATCCTAGGTTGAATATCTTAGTTTCCAATTTTCTTCTCTCTTCAGTCATCACTGATGAAGAGTGACTCAGACATATTAGTCCATAAGTGCTTTTCCTTGTCTGCTTGCTTTCATATATGAATAGCATACTCATTATTTAGTGGGCAAGTTGTGCAAATGTTGTAATTGGTTGGATGTGTTGTGATATTGTAGGCAGTAGTTGTAAGCATTGATCCTCGAAGGGTGTACGTAAAGGACCCCAAGGCTGTGGAATTCAGGACTGTGAAAGTGAGAAACCCAGGTAATTGCAGTCAGATATTCTCTTCCAAAGTAATTTAGTAGTTTACCTGCATCCAGTGTTTCCTCATAGAAAGAGAAATCATTTTCCCAAGAACGGCTTAAAATCACATTATCACTTGACCAAGATAAAATGGGGCAAGAAGGTAATGACTGAAGTGCGTCTACTGGTTTCAGGTCCAAATGGAGAAGAGTATGCATGGTACCAGTGCACGGTGGGCAATGACTCTTTTTTGTTATAAATTACAAACCGTTATTCTTGTAATCTCATTCTCTTATTGGTATCACATGGAATATGAAGATTGTTTTTCACGGTTGATAGTTTTTATATATTCACCCTAAGTTCAATTTAATTCTATGTTTCAAGGTGAGTGGTGGGAGAGAAGGCCGCCTTATTGGAGCTTATGAGCTTGCGAAAGCTGTTGAGGAATTAGGAGCTGGGGAGATACTGCTAAACTGCATTGATTGTGATGGTACGATGTTCATGAATTTGACGTATATATATTCTACATTCGAGGTTGTGTTAGAATGGGTTTGAAGATGGTCAATGCGCCATAATTTGGTATTTCTACATATTCGCCAAACAACCGTAGCAGTAGGGATGGCAATGGGGTGGTGCGGGGTGGGGCGGGTTGAGCTTAACCTACAAAATTTTTAATCCGCCCCGCCCCGCAAACAACATTTTTCATTTTCAACCCGCTCCACCCCGCCCCACATAACAACTTTTTTCATTTTCAACGCGCCCACCCCCGCATAAACCCGCCCCACCCCGCATAACTTTTTAATATTTTCTTTTTCTAGTTAAGTTTGATACTAAAAATAAAATTCATAAAAATAAATTCTTTTTTTCATTAAGTTATATTAATTTAATAGGATAGTGACTTAAAAATTTATTTTTTAGAGGTCAATTGGAAAATATGTAAGAAATTGTATTATTTTATATTAAACCATTTTCATTTACTATCTTGAATATTTTAGTAGATTTATAGAAATTATCTTAATAAATAATTGCTCTATCACTCTTATAATATGTAAAAACTTAAAATTAAATTTAAATTCACATAAAATCACATATACCCACAACCCGCCCTGCCCCGCATTAATTTTTAAAAAAGTCCACTTCAACCCGCCCCGCACAACCTTAAACCTGCCCCACCCCACATAGCCTTAAACCCACCCCGCCCCGCCGTCATCCCTAACGATTAGGATTTGCATGCTTTTCGGCTTTTGTTTGGTCCAGAAATTGTTCCCATTGCACCAGAAGGGAGTTGTTTTAGAAGCAAAGAAATAATAAACTCCCTTTTATATTAGAAGTTCAAATCTGTGAAAAGTCAAAGAAAGCTTCCCGCACAACCTTAAACCTGCCCCACCCCATATAGCCTTAAACCCACCCCGCCCCGCATCTGCCCCGCCATCATCCCTAAGATTAGGATTTGCATGTCTTTTCTGCTTTTGTTTGTCCAGAAATTGTTCCCATTGCACCAGAAAGGAGTTGTTTTAGAAGCAAAGAAATAAAAAACATCCTTTTGTATTAGAAGTTCAAATCTGTGAAAAGTCAAAGAAAGCTTCATCTTTGAACCCATTACTTGCACTGCATTGAAAAGTTTTTTTAACAAATGGTAAAATTGGATGGGAGGAGTATTTGCTACATTACGCCTTCCTTGTGTAATTATTTTTCTATTTCTCCCTTCTTAACTTACATGGTGTGATCCATGGTACTTGTGAATGGAACCATACAAAACCTGCATAGTTGGCCACTCTTAATATGACTTTTTTTATTGCCTTAGGACAGAATTTTCATTCACCCATTAGCTCTACTCCAAAGCTTGCAATTTTGTGTTTTTTTTTTTCCATTCTTGTTAGGATAATAGATTGGTCATTCAACCTGTGCGTTCCTTTTTCGCTCTTTGCAAGAATCCGCTTCATGTATTTGTGTGACATTGTAACCCCTAATTATTGCTCTTCTTATGCTTTTTCAGGTCAAGGAAAGGGATTTGATATAGACCTAATTAAGTTGATTTCAGATGCTGTAAGCATTCCTGTGATTGCAAGCAGTGGAGCTGGAGCTGTTGAACACTTTACAGAGGTCTTCAGAGAAACAAATGCTTCTGCTGCCCTTGCTGCTGGAATTTTCCATAGGAAGGAGGTAAGATGACTATATTAAACCATTTTTTCTTTTTGTGCCTTTTAAGTCGATCAATGTTCAGTTTCTGTGAGCTCGATAACAAAAGAGATTGATTGGCAGAAGTTAGATGAGAGACACGTAAATCTTTGGATAATCAATAAAAGGTAGATGCCGATGTCTCTGCTGAGTGCTGGCAGCATGCACCTCTTCAGAGAAAGCAGATACCTACGATTTGTGTTTAACGAGCAAAGCCTCACCTATAAAGGGGATTTTAATATTTTCTTAAATGGATCTAAGTAATATCTGTCGGTTGTTAGCATAATTAACCTCTCTTGAAAATTCCTTTTTATTTCTTCCAGAAGTGTATATTTAAGTGACATATATGACTTTAAACAAAGCCATCCCGCCACTTTGCCAATCTAGAGCTGTGGAGAGGTTTATGGAGAACTCTAGAACCTCTTAGATATTTTTGAGAAGGCTTTAGAATTCTCTAGAACTTGTAGAGAATTCTAGAATGTGGATCGAAGTGTAAATATAAAGGGAGAATTCTAGAGTTTTGGAGAGGTTTATGGAGAACTCTAGAGCCTCCTAGCTATTTTCAAGAAGGCTTTAGAATTCCCTAGAACTTGTAGAGAATTCTAGAATGTGGATCGAAGTGTAAATATAAAGGGAGAATTCTAGAGTTTTGGAGAGGTTTATGGAGAACTCTAGAGCCTCCTAGCTATTTTCAAGAAGGCTTTAGAATTCCCTAGAACTTGTAGAGAATTCTAGAATGTGGATCGAAGTGTAAATATAAAGGGAGAATTCTAGAGTTTTGGAGAGGTTTATGGAGAACTCTAGAGCCTCCTAGCTATTTTCAAGAAGGCTTTAGAATTCCCTAGAACTTGTAGAGAATTCTAGAATGTGGACCAAAGTGTTATTATAGAGGGAGAATTCTAGAGTTGTGGAGAGGTATATGGAAAACTCTAGAACCCCTAAATATTTTCAAGAAGGCTTTAGAATTCCCTAAAACTTGTAGAGAATTCTAGAATGTAGATCAAAGTGTAAATATAGAGGGACTTGTATTGTAAATATTATTTACACAAAGGCCCCTAGGAAGTAGTATAAATAGAGGGTCTCCCATTTGCAAACTCATCCAACAAAGTGTAAAGCATTCCACAATCAACACAAAGCCTTCTTTCAAAGCTCTTCTTCTTAGTTTCAAAGGGTTTACTTGAGCTTACAAGATCACAAAACTTTAGTGAGACTCTAAGTCCGTGACACATGGTACAAAAGGATGCAGTATAGATCCTCATATTTCATCCAGAACCCCACCCACCACCTCATACACACTAACACTAACGAGATAGTAAAAATGAACATAAACATGGTTGAACTAGAGTTTTAGGGAGGGAAGTGTTTGTTTAAAACTAACCTGCAACATGTATTAATTCTGGAATACAACATGAATAACTTGTTTCTTGTCTACTTACCAAACGTGGTATAATAACATACAACAATTCTGGGATAAAGCATTTTTAAGTTCCATGTTGTAATATAGGCACACATAATATGGAGCTCTGATGTAGGCCGTATAATTTGTCTCTTTAATTTCAGATTCCCATCCAAGCTGTGAAAGAGCACCTGTCAGAGGAAGGCATAGAAGTTAGAATGTAACCACATTTTTGCTATCGAGCAACTCGATATGCAGTCCTATCCTCTGCCACTCCTTGTTATTTGATGTTTATACATTGAATATCAGTTTCTTTTATCTTGTTGCTGCAAACGAAGCATTTTTCAATATCTTGCACTTGTAGCCTCGTGCCAATTTTGAACAGATTATCATGTAAAATTATATTGCTAAATTATTTGTGTACACTTTATTCAGTATATCAGTTTTTACTTGGACATGTCTGTGGGTTATTAGTTCTGAGTATAATTGTGAATGATGAATATATATTTCGTTGAGTGTGAGGAACAAAGTTCACAAATTTCTTAGCTAATATTAATTTCCTATTTGATCGTGATTTGATTTTTATATTCTTTGAACTCCTAGCAATCAATATTATTCATGAACACATCCTTAATAATGTGGCTTGTGACACTGTAAAATGTTTATTTAATGCAACAAAAACTTTGTTTAATCGGTTACAAACTTTGTTTACATACATATATTTTGATAATTGATTTACAAACTGGAGTTTGTTAAGAGAATGAATTTTTTGGGTTTACCTTAACTATTTGAGCATCGGATTGGTGGAAGCTGGGATGCATGTTGACATCTTTAAATTATGACATAAGCTATAGGCCTGGCTGCTTTACTCACTCCAAGAGCCATAGTCATGAAAACAAGAGTCAATAAATTGCAAGAAAATTGGGGCAGTGCATGTTGGACTAGTATGTTTTAAAGTGTTCTATATATTAGACTAGGTCGACCAAAAGATATATTATTTTTGTATTTACATCTAAGTGTCAACTTACAAAGCATATTTATCATAAAGTTTTAGATTCGGCCAACCTTTAGAATGTCAAGAGGAAGATAATGTGCGTTATAATTCAAATTTTATGAAGGTTTTTAATTAAGTGGATAAATTTTCATCCATTAAATATTACTGTTACAAATATAATATTTATGTTCAGTTTTGGTTCTCACATTAATTATCTTCAGCTATATTATATCTCTAATATATATATGTAAACTCTTGGTTTTGTGTATAATTATATCTGGTAAACTCACTTTATTTCTTTCACTAAATACGAACACCAACAATGAAAAGTAAGGATTCTTCAACCTTTTTTTGTCTTCTTAAACTAATATTACGTATAAATGTTTTAGACTATTTATTTATTTTAACATGTTGTAACAGATAATTTACTTGTTATTAATCTCATCGAAATAAAATACTTATATACGTATTTTATTTTCATGCAGTGTCGACACAATATTCAAAGGCATTTATTTTTCTAATTCTTTTGGGAGTATTTGCATGTGATACGTCAGCTAGAAAACTCCAGGGAGATGCAGTAGCTACAGTCTTTGAGATTCCTGTTGAAAATGGCGTAGGATTTGGTCAAATTATAGGAGGAGCTGGTGGCAGTAGTGAAGGTGGCGGTGGCGGCGGCGGCGGTGGTGGAGGTGGTGGTTTTAGTGGTATAGGTGCAGGATTTGGATTTGGCTTCGGTAGTGGCCAGGGATCAGGTAACGGCGGGAGCGGCGGGGGGGGGGGGGGGGGGGGGGGGGGGG
>NW_006239000.1:1771972-1783068 GCF_000226075.1 Solanum tuberosum
CAGAAAACGGCGGTAGCGGCGGTGGTGGTGGAGGTGGCGGTGGAGGTGGAGAGAATGGAGGACATGGTGCAGGAATTGGGTTCGGCTACGGTAGTGGACAGGGGTTAGGTTCTGACGGTAGGAGCGGTGGCGGAGGAGGTGGCGGTGGCGGGGAGAATGGTGGTAATGGAGGACATGGGGCAGGATTTGGCTACGGTAGTGGCCAAGGATTTGGTTTAGGCGGTAATGGCGGCAACGGTGGTGGTGGTGGTGGCGGAGGAGGCGGAGAGAATGGTGGTAATGGTTATGGATTTGGTATCGGAGAAGGTTTCGGCGGTGGTGGAATTTGATTCAATAAATTTGCATGGGGGAGTTGGAATAGGATGAACACGAGCCAATGCATGGAGTACAAGTCATGATGCATGCATTAAGTACTATTCATGCATGCTTCTACTTCTTCTTTTCTTTCTTAGCTTAATGTTATGTACTTTGTGTTTCCAATTGGTAATATAATAAATTTCCTCCTCTTAATTTCACTCTAAATTGTAAGGGCTGGTTGGATTTGCACATATTATAAAAAGGGAGTTCAGAATTCATATGGTTACCACTTCACCTTTAACTCTAAGATCGTAAATTCAAGATCATCGAAAGACCAAAAACAAGTGGGATGTATTTTTGTAATCCATTGTCTCCCTCTTGTTGCTCCATGTCCATTTAGGGAAATGTATATGGAGAAGCTAAAGCTTGGAGAAGAACTTGAATTAATCATATTTTCTTTCTTGGATCCATTCAAACATTAATTGAAGTCCCATATTTGGAACATCAATAATACTAAAAACAGGTTCAAAATCTAGACGCTTTCAAAAATATTATGATGCAAAAAATAAAAACTTAAACCCCATAAAAAAATTTGCCTTAAAAGGAGCAAAAATTGAAGACTAGCACAACAAAAGGAGCAAAAGTGTAAATGACCCAATTATCTATGTAAGATCACAAATCGCAATAAAGATCCCCATTTAAAAATTGAAAGGCTCATAAATGCCCTTTAATAAGAACGCACCAACATGGGATAGTGGTATGGTGAGATTGCTTCGGAGCTCCGAACACCAGGTGAGAAACCCAAAAATGGAAAACATATGCTAACCCCATCCACACCACACACACAAAGCAGGTGATAGCAATTTAAATCAGTATTAAAATAATGGGACCAACATGATGAATATTCAAACGTGTATGAACTCCAATATAGAAGAAAATACTATAGCCAAAAGGCTAATGCAAGTGTGTGCCAATTCAAAGAAAGTTCAAGTTGGTTTAATATTTGGAACGCAAAATCTTTATGGTTCTATCTGCAAATCTCAAATACAGCTGTGGCTGCAATAATCAGAGGACCAAAGCAACACCTCAGGCCAACAAAACTCTGATATTGCCATTTATTCTGGTTCTATGATTGAGTTGTACACTCAGGTATACCCCCGGACGGATCAAAATCAAAAGCCAGATGTTGTTGCCAATCTTCAAACATCAAGGAGCAAGCGACGGGGATCTTCCACCACATCCTTAATTCTTCTCAAGAAGAACACTGCCTCTCTTCCATCGATCAGCCTATGATCGTATGTCAGAGCAATGTACATCATTGGTCTAGGAACAATATTGCCTCCAACGACCATTGGGCGACTGACTATTGAATGCATTCCCAAGATAGCAGACTACAAAATCAAGCAGCAAATTTTTGATGGTGAGATGTCTCTATAACTATAAGGTAATTGCAATCACTTCCTACGATACATACCTGGGGAGGATTTATGATAGGGGTACTGATAAGACTTCCATACACTCCACCATTTGAAATTGTGAATGACCCTCCAGCCATTTCATCAATAGATATGCTCCCATCATTTGCCTTCTTAGCAAGCGTGTTAATTGTCTTTTCTATCTCAGCAAAATTCATCTGCTCAGCATTGCGGATAACTGGAACAACAAGACCCTGAGCAAGGAGAAAAAAGGATACTTCATATCATGCCTAAAATCTCTCTCTTGCAGTTCTCATTTTACTTTCGACATCTATGAAAACACTGCCAAAAACTCAAAAAGTAGAGTCCATATAAAAGAGAGTTTGAAGGACAAATTGAGACTGACTAGGAATTATGCAAGACTGGCTAATCTGAAACTTTGAGGCAAAAAAAGTGCTAGCTTACCTTTGGTGTACCAACAGCGATACTGATGTCTATATAATCCCTATATATGATGTCATCACCATCGATAACTGCATTAACTATTGGCTGATTCTGGAGTGCGCTAATTGCTGCCTGAAATTTATATAAGCATTTTAGGCCAGAATTTGACAATGAATATGTAAAAACAAACAAAAAGTAGTCCTCTCCGTACTTTCACAAATCCAGACATGAATCCTAACTTCACTCCATGCTTTTCAACAAAGGCATCTTTGTAATCAGAACGGAGCTTCATCAAATTTGTCCTGAATAGGGCAACAATGAAAAAAGAAATACAACATAAGGTCAACACAGATGCAAAAAAATACAACATCACATATGATAAATGCCTACACTCCTCCTAGGTCAGAACAGAGACCAATCTGCTTCTAGGAAAATAAATTGGAAAAGGCAACTGAAGTTT
Source organism: Solanum tuberosum (assembly GCF_000226075.1). Classification (NCBI taxonomy): domain Eukaryota; kingdom Viridiplantae; phylum Streptophyta; class Magnoliopsida; order Solanales; family Solanaceae; genus Solanum; species Solanum tuberosum. Next base: position 1,774,589 of record NW_006239000.1, read on the forward strand.
ATAACCTTCAATTCCTAGATCAATTTTCTGTTTCTCTAAACGTATGATAAGGTGCAGAAATATTAGCACAAAAAGATAGTGTCTTATACAAAATCAAAGTCCAAACTTACATATCAACTTCATTGAATGTTGTCAGCAAAGCAAATGTGTTCTGAGAATCTTTCAAACGTGTGGCAACTCTTTTTCTGAGCCTGGTCATGGGAACCTGTCATCAAAACAGATTATAGAAGATAACACACAGTAAGTGCCAAGTTACATAAACGAGTAGTGCCATGACAATGAGATAACAACAGCATTAGCTATTGACTCACTCGTCTTTCCCGTTCTTTGGGAGGAAGTTGGAGCTCTGTAGGCGAGCGTTTAGGGGGTGGAGGTGAACTTCCCTTAGGCTTCTCCTTGACGGGAGTCTTCTCAACTTGAGGTTTTGCCTTTTCCTCTTTCTTATCCTCAGCTGGAGGAGCTACTTTCTCAGAGGACTTCTCAGATGGAACAACATGTTCCACACCCTCACCAGATTTTGAAATGATAGCAACTTTATTGCCTGGTTCGACAGTGTCCCCTTCCTTGGCTACAAACTACAGATATTCAAAACCAGATTCAGAAGTTGTTGATCAAAAAACAAAATGTAATAAACTAGGTGGTCGGAGGTTGAGTAAAGCAGAGTTCCAGTGCCAAAGATGTTCTACCTTTTGGATTACACCAGCTTCAGGACTGGTAACATCAATGGTTACCTGTCAAATAAAGATCATTCAAATATAAGTGCCATTAATCTCCAGAGAGACCTGAGATAATGTGATCAAAATCAACTAAAATTAGAAGCTAGGTACCTTATCCGTTTCAATCTGAGCAATTGGCTCATCAATTTCTACTCTGTCACCAACATCTGCCCATATAGAAGGAAACATGAAAAAACAGTAAGTACAGAGACTCTATGAATACTACTGTATATAAAATAGATCAGAGACCACATCAATAAGGACATACTCTTCAGGAACTTGGCCAGTGTCCCATCACTTATGGATTCACCCATATATGGAACAACAGCGTCAACGGTATCACCTTCATTACAGTTATTGACAGGCAAATAAAAGAAAAAATAGTGAGTAACTGTAGCAATACAGAATAAGGGAAAAGGAATGGCAGAGAAAGGGAGAAAGAAAATGAAAGAACAATTAAAATATAAATGGAAGCTTTCAATACATTATTGCATGATACATTAAGAATTCCAACATTGTTTAAACTGTAAACGAAGTGCCAATTTCCACCTAATTCTTAATTTCTTCTACTTCACCAGATGCTAAGCTTTAAGATAGGGTCATTAAACTAATTGAACTAGCTTCTTATCATAAATTCTTTAAACAATAATGATTTCCACTTATTGAAAAGAATCATATTGACATCTGTGACCCTTGGATGCGAAGGCAACATTGGAGTGATCATGCAGTTCCTATGCGGCGAAGATGATGGACAGGCCCTTCTTGATGGCATCGATGTTGATGATAATGGCAGTCTTGATCCTAGAGATGATACAGAACTTTATACGGAGTTGAAACTGCTAACTAGCTATATTTTTTTGAAATTGAGCTAACTAGTTATATCCTCCAGGTAGATAATGCAAATACTTCTTCCACTTCCAAACAGAAATTTGCAAAGGACCACAACTAACAGCCAATCATTTGGTACAATAATAGGAAATCAAAAGATACCTGTCACACTTTTAAGTATCTATAATATAATTCTATATAAGACCGCAATCCCAAAAAAGAGGAAAAGAAAGGGTAACTTCAATAAACTATGTGAAGATAATAATAATTTAGAAGAGAAGGTACAACTGACTTAGGAATATCTAACTGATAATTTATAAGTTCAAAAGTGCTAAAGAATACATGTGATGGGAGTTGGGACCATGATCAACTGCAGGAACAATACCAAGAGACCAAGTTACATATTTGAACAATATTATATTCAGTGTAAGCATGTCATGACTAATTTCATTTGCATCAGTGTTCCAGCCAAGCTTAATAAATTATTAGAAAAATATACCACTATTTGCGCAGAAAGTTCTGCTCCAATTTGATAGTATTGGACTTGAGCAAAGACTGGTCACAGCCCTGCAAGCAATGCACTAATTCATATAACCAACTGATGTGTGTGTGTGTGTGTGAGAGAGAGAGAGAGAGAATGATCATATCACCAAGTCTCGTATTTTTTCTAATTAACATACAACAACAAATATGCCTCAACCCAAACAAGTTAGGTCAGCTATATGAATCCAAGCATCACAACAACGTAATAATTGATGTATCTGAACATTCCCAACGCCTATACACTTCAAATTGGGTAAAATGCATATTATAAATTAGGACAATATATGATTTTTGGTTGGACCAAAAATCAAGTATCTAGGCTTCATTAGTAGAGCACAACTAAAATTGTTAACATATATAATTATTTTGATTGCTATCCCTTTTTAAATTTGCATGGAAATTCAATATAATCTTCTTCATGTCAAGACTTCTTCAAGTGTTTTATAAGTTAGCCAAACAAATTGCATTAGCCGATTATTTGCTAGGAGTCTTTTTAATTGGTTATAAGGGAAAATGTGACATTCAGAGAAAGAAATAGCAGAATTTTTAAGGCAAAAAGAAGAAACATACAGTGCCTTAGATTTAGATGCGTTTTGGTGCAAACTAGCTTTTGATCATCAAGTTGTAGATGATATTTTAGACACAATAGCTGATTTGCACAACTTGTAATTACACCAATTGCACTGGCTTAGTGTAAATATTTTATACAGCATATTATATACACATAAAAATAAAAAGTGGCACTATTGATATCACTTTAGGACAACCCAAATGCTTCAAGACAATTTCAAAATATATGAAGTTGTGCACAACAAACTAACTAATCACACAAACTTCAACAATTCCTTCCATAGTGCAAGTTATTTAACTTGTTTTCTCTTTTGAAAATCAAGCTATGTGACATGCACACACTATCATTATCACACAGGTAGTACATTCACTAACAGAGGTCCACTATCTCCATCTCCTCTAAGGACATGCACACACTGGCACTCCAACACAGAGTAATTAATTGGAGTGTCTCAACTTTTAGTTACTCATTCAACCAAATGAAAATGCAAAGCAGATCCAACAACACCGATTACGTCCCTAAGAAATGCAGATAATAAAACTATAAAGCAATGGAAAATTCTACCGAGTTTGACCTCGGCAGAGAAAAATAGAATGGCTACTTCGATAAATACATTGTGCATTTATTCATCCTCTAAGATTCAAATAACATATGAAAGATGTTTAGCAATAATATATACTAACCTTTCTGGGCGCAAATTTGATGAGCACCCTGGATTAAGAAGTAGGAGCTCATTATAATAGCACACCAGTATAAATGCACTGAGTCATCATAGATTAATTACACGTACCAGGCAGCACAAGCTGATTGAAATTTCGCACATGACCACATTGTCTAGTAAGCAATGATATCTGTTCTCATTTTCAAAATATGTCATCACAACCTTTTAAATGGGATTAGAAATAAAAACAGCAGCAAGACAAAAAGCATGAAGGCTCATGTTCAATACAATGAGGCGGAGACAAAAAATAAGAGTCTGAATGGTTAAGTATCAGAAGGGTTGCCATAGACAGTATGTCATGGAATCTGAATAGCTTACTAAGTCAGAGCATGATGTTATAGAATCGATCACAGAAAAAAGGCTAGTACCAATACATTGCATAAGGAGAAAGTAAGGATAGCCACATGCAATTTTAACAATAGTTATGATAAGAGTACGACACTGTAAAATTTGAAACTGTTGTATCAAAATCTTGATAAATTTAAAATTTACCATACTAGAGTGTAGAGAAAACAATAATCTTTTTCCAGATAACTTGTACCAATATCAAACAGGTTCTGTCACATTTATTTATCAATAGTATGAACTACCAATTGATGAAGATCACATATTTCAAAATTGAGGCTATAAGCAATGTGCTTATCTGCACCCAAAGGTATAACATAGCCTAGTGGTCAATGAAGTGGGTTGAGAACCATGAGGTCTCATGTTAAAAATTTCACTAGGGACAAAAGGACGAAGTGATTTCTTTTGGATAGAGTTATCTGGTACCAGTTGCTTGTGGGAGGTGATAGGTATCACGTGAAATTAGTCGAGGCGCGTGTAGGCTAACCCGGACACCGCGGTTATAAAAAAAATGTGCTTATCCCAAAAATGGCCGAAATTTAACAACATGCCATGAACTTGGCTTGAGCTAAATGGAAAAATGTTCGTATTTTTTTTTGCCAAAACATATTCCAAAATCAATTTAATAAAAATCTCACCTCCATAAAATAGCAATTTATCTTTGTATCCTATTAAGAACTCCGACCACTTAAATGAAAAAAAGAGGATAGTTCATAAATAGACATTACCTCTTCTGCTGCAGCAGATGGAATTCTAGATTTACATACTGAAGGTCGAACCGTATGCAGAGATTTCCTTACACACTGGTCCAGCAAAATCAATAATTTCAGCAACTCATTATACAAATATATGCAATTAATACATCAAAACAAACGCAATAAAACTACATCAGGATTCATACCGAAGTAAAAGAGGCGCTAGAAATAGCTTTGCGCCTTAAAACACCTAACATCGCAGCTCTCGATCTCTTAGAACTGTTCAATCAATACAACAAAAAATAAAAATAAAAAAATCTACGAATTACTGTAAACAGATCTTGCGTAATATGAGAAAATGAACAGTGAGAATTAAGATTTTAGACCTGATATTAATGGAAGAAAAGTGAAATTTGAAGAGATTGTAGGGTTGGAGAAGAAGGCGCCGATTGAATTTTCGCCCACGAAGAACAGCTGCTTAAGCTTTCTTTATTCAAACCTTTTGTTTCCTTTTTTTTTTTACCGTATTTCGCTATAGATGGAAAATGGAACTGGACCTGTCAGTTTGTCCTGAAAATAAGCCAAATTATTTACTAATTGACTCGTGTTTTTATTATTCGTATTTTTACGTTATTATTATATATACATTGACTATGATTATTTTGATGTGGATCAAATATAGTAAATAAAATCCCTTTATTTGGTATGTCGTACTTCCTTCCTCATCATTTATATGATATTGAAAATATTTTTAAATTTGACGCAAATTATTAATTTAATGTCCGAATGGTTGACAACCTGACACCTCTTTACTTAACATAACAAGTGGCTTCAACTCTTGTACGAGCATGAAACTTTTAATAAAATATCGAGAGAAGTACTGTTGAAAACATTTTAAACATGTTGAGAATTTAGGGGTGTATCTCACTCATGTTGCAAGATTCAAGATGTATTTAACTCTTCAGTTAGTTAAATTAAGGGTTCTTTTTAATATTATCAATAGTTTGGGGAAGAAATTAGTAATTCGTGTCGAGTTTAGGGATTTTTTCAACACTTTTTTCATTAAAAATATTCTGCATGTTCATTTTTATTTGTCCATTTTGAACTATGTATACATCTCTTAAGAAAAACAATGATTAATTTGAATATTTTACGACAATACTCATATTAATTGATGTAGTTTTAAGTCTTGAAAATGATTTGAGAAAAAAAGTACTCATTGAGGTGAATTAGGAAAAAATAATTCTGTTTTCTTGATATTTTTAAATTGACAAGTAGAAGTGAAAATATTTTTTTGAAATAGTGGATAAGTAAAAGTATTGAAATGACTACTTTTGAGATTTGTAGTCTAAAATATTCTTTGATTATTTGTGTGATTATAAATCATTTTATTAAGAATAACTGAAGATTTTTTCTTTTTTTGAGACGGATTAAAAAGTATATTAGGTAAATTGAGATAGAGGGTTATTCATGTTTGGCTACGTTAGGAATTTCAGTTTATAGGTTATATGCTAATATTTTATTATTAATTATAGTCATTTTTTAATATATTTATTATTAATTATAGTCATTTCTCAATATATGTTTTAAAATATTATATTTAAAAGTGATATAACAAAATTCTCATTCTATTTCGCATTTTAAAATGGATGTGCCTGGTTAATACTTGATACAAATAAAAATAATCAAATAGAAATATTTATTTTAAGACAATTTCATCCACAGAAATTTATAAAATATACAAATTAAAGATTGGAGAATAATTGTCATCCTATTATAATTTTTTAATAGTAAGTGGCTCGTCATTTCATAGAAGTCACGCATATGACCTTCACATTATGTTTTATAACTTTTTTTAATGATCGATCTAATTATTTACATATATATATTTTTAAAAAGTGGAAATATAAAATAAATAACAATGCCTCAATCCCAATCAAGTTGGGTTCATAGGAAATTATTGTAAACCATTTATTGTTTCAATTAACTTCATTTTAGATCCGTATTTTGTACTATATAATTATAATATTATTTTCGTTTCAATTTATTTGTCCAATTTTACAATTTAATATGAAATTTAATAAAGTAACAAGACTTTTAAATTTTACCATCTTAAACATGTCATGTGGAAAGTTAAAATAAAAAATTTGACAATAAAGAAAAAAGCATTCTACTTTAAATAGACTAAAAAGAAAAGTAAGACAAACAAATTAAAACGAAAAAAATAGTTTATTAATTTTTTGGCTAGATTAACATTAAAAATACTAATAGTTACAACATCGCAAGAAAATATTATACATAATGTTAAATTTATTGCGAAAAATTATTATTAATTAATTAATTTTATGTTTGTTGTCAATTTACCGCAGTCTTCATGAGTTCTTTTATGTGAATTTGAGATTAATAATATAAGTAAGCTTACATTAATCATGATTATTTAGTTACGATTTTGTGTGATTATATATTTGCTTATAATGCGGTTACTTGTTCACCACTATTATCGGTCCTAATTATTCTTCAATCATATGATACATTAATGATGTGTACAACTTTCTTTGATTCTATTTTTTTTATACTTTTGAAATATCTTGAATTATTATTATTATGGTAATTTATACAAAAAAAATTACATGATAAATTTATTTTTTTAAATCTTAAATACATATCCAAATTCACTATTAAATTTAAATTATTTGATTTTTGAAATTCAAATGATATATAAATTGAAATAAATAAAATATCTTAAACAATTTCCAATACAATACTTTAGGTTTTTTTATTTTAATGCTGGTATAATCTTCTCATCTTCGAGATTTATTGGCTCAAACTTTTTCAACTTCATGTCCCATAAAATTCATTAAAAGAGGAAAAACATCCTACTAAGAATATTTGTTTCTTCATCCTTAAAAGCTCAATAAACTTGCAATTCCCTAGAAAAATAATTATTTCACTATTTCTTTTTAATTGTAAGTAGTTTTTTTTTTTCCGAATCAAACCATATAAATTTTGACTAATATTTTTAGATATGTTTTTTTATTATATTGATATAAAAGAAATTACAATTTATATATTTTTCGTATAGTTTTTTAATATCTAAACTTTTATTCTAATATATCAATTATTTACTGTAATCTAATTTAGGTCTGAAAATTACAATTTACTTATTCTAAAGTGAAAATGGCCAAAAGCCTCTTTAACTTATTGTCGGATTCTCAACTACACACTCATACTTTACGGGTGTCCTATCACCCCCTTGAACTGTTTAAAAATGAAATTATTTCCTCCCTAATTGCTTATTAGGCAAAGTGAGTATATTTCACTCTCCTTGAGAGAGTGAGTAGCAAAAATAAATACTATTACTAAAAGTTTGTTTTTAATTATTTTCATAAACATATGTATTTTTATTTTTTTTCTTATTTATTTTCTTTCTTCCGCAAAACAATATGGACCTCCACCATTCACCAACCTTAAGCAGCCATCGTTGATTTGGTTACAGTATTTGTAAAATACTCCCGAGCACACCATCCACAATCATTAACCCGAACATCTTCTCCCAATTAAGTTCTTTTTTCTTTGGGGATGGATTCAAATTGATTTGTGATGGTTTTGATGGTGGCTTGAATATTTATTTTTCGAAGTTTTATTCCTAGGAAGAGATGGTAAAAAGCTTTTTAACGGGTGAAGAACGTAACGGTAAAGGCGGTGGAGGTGAATGCATTCATCAATGTTTCCCCAAATCAATCTTTGTAAAAAATTAGGGTTGAAAAAATCTATCTACTTATATATAAGAGGGAGTTTATGATGGGACATTGACTATATTATATAAACTCCCTCTATAATATTCTATATAATAATATAATATAATAAATCATTTTTTCTACTATATAATATAATATATACATAAACTCTCTTTTATTATATAGTAGAAAAATAAATATAATATATATATATATATTATAATATAATATAATATATAATAATAAATCATTTACAAATGACTTAAAATATTTAATATTTAAAATTCTACCATAAAATAGGTTGACTCTCAAAATTCTATCCGG
>NW_006239000.1:1783851-1803385 GCF_000226075.1 Solanum tuberosum
TTATTGGGCCCGTGCGTAAGGGAGTTTATGCCCAAGTATAATATATAATATTCAATGACTCTCCAAATTTCATTTGTGTCACATAAATTGAGACAACAAAAATAACATATATTGGGTCCATTTTAATTTATTTGTCTTATTTTTTTTAAATTTTTTATATTTAAAAATTGCGTAAAAATACTATAAATCATGATAATTGACAACATAAAATATGTTTTGAAAAAGATACAAAAAATTCCATTGATTCTTGAAGTTAATCTATCGTAAAAATACTATAAATCATGATAATTGACAACATAAAATATGTTTTGAAAAAGATACAAAAAATTCCATTGATTCTTGAAGTTAATCTATCGTAAAAATACTATAAATCATGATAATTGACAACATAAAATATGTTTTGAAAAAGATACAAAAAATTCCATTGATTCTTGAAGTTAATCTATCGTAAAAATACTATAAATCATGATAATTGACAACATAAAATATTTCAAAAATAAATACATTTAAAAAAATTCGATTGATTCTTGAAATTAATCTATCGTTAAAAATTATGTATAAAATACAATAAATCGTGATAATTGACAACTTAAAATATTTATTAAGAAAACAGGAAAAAAAAATTGACTGATTCTTAAAATTAAATCGTGATAATTGACAACATAAAATTGTTCAAAAATGTTATATGTGGGTAGTCTTATTGTGCCTTGAATAGCGTCAAAGAAAGTACAGGTTTGTGATAAAAAAACTTATTCCTTTATCCACGCAAATAATCGCTTCAAAAATTTCGTTATTAGCCCCAAAACATACCATTTATGTTATTGGGCCTGTGCATAGCACAGGCAACAAAATCTAGTGTTTAAAGAAGAAGGAGAAAAAAAAATTGAAAAAATAATACTTAATTAACTAGTTAAATACACGTGTCAAGTGCGTGTGTTTCACTACAAGACACATATCTAGTTATGACATTTCAAGGGGTTATATACAGAACAACTTTCACATATAGCAAACATACAAGATTTGTATGTTATAGCTATAGTTTGCATAATTGCGCTCCATAACAAATTTTATGTTTGCTATGGAGCATTTGATTTGTATAATTCGCTAGATACATCAAATTTTATATAAATTGTTCAGTTTTGTATAAATTCATTGTAATTTACATAATAAGATTTGTATTTATATAATTATAAGGGGTAATTTGGTTGGAAACAAGTTATCCCAGGATAAGTTATCTTGGGGTTAGCTATCCTGGGATAACTTATCACATCAATATGATATAAATGGTGGTATAAGTTATCCCAAACAGGAAAACCAAACAATATAAATTTTTTTTATCCCATCACTATTATTTTTAATCCCTCACACCAAACGAGCTCTAAGTGTATAGGATGAAAATATATATATTTGTATTTGTATATATACTTTTCTCTCGCTTTATACAAACACAAACACATTTTATACAGAAATATATAAAATGACTAATTATATACCGAAAATGGTTAATTGTATATCGAATCAGATGGCAAAAAAAAGGACGCTTACTGTGAATTACAATTAAAATAAACTATGGCTATAATATTTAATTTGAATTATAATTTGCTATTTCGTACAATTTTCCCTTATATATTTCACTTTAAAAATATTTAGGGGTAATAGAACTCCCGTAAAGTATGAGTGTGTAATTGAGAATCCAACAATAGATTAGGGGGCTTTTGCCCATTTTCTCTATTCTAAATTAAATTTTTATCTTTTAGGATAAACTCTAATCATACACTATATTTTAAGACTTCAAGTATAAAATTACGCTAGTTTATTAACCAACATTACATTATATCATTACATCCTACTCACACATTTCACAAAGCACATAACATGAAATTAAAATGCAACTAGTAATATTACTGCAATAGCTTTAACGCCACTGCTAGTTAGGGTTACATTAATTTCACGGCCATCCGCCGCCATACCCACCACCGTACCCTCCGCCGGTTCCACTACCAGGGCCGCCAAATCCTCCACCGGTTCCACTACCAGGGCCGCCAAATTCTCCGCCAGTTCCACTACCTGGGCCGCCAACATTACCGCCTGCTCCGCCGCCAATATTACCGCCACTGCCGCCTACGCCAGCGCCAATTCTGCCGCTTCCACTTACTCCACCACTAACCCCACCGCTGCCGCCTATTCCAATGCCAGGTGGACTGCCGGCAGTACCACCTCCCATGCCGCCAGCACCAGCACCGACACCTGCACCGGCTCCGGCACCGATCCCGACGCCAACCCTACCTTCAGCTCCTCCACTAATGGGCCCAGCTCCCATACCCAACCTTCCTCCGACGCCGGCGCTAACGCCACCACTAATGGATCCTCCTAGACCCGGCCCAGTTGGCTCACCTGTTTCATAAACACAATAATACTAGTGAATAATTATGACGAGAGATTACGAACTATCAAATTAGCTACGAATTTCATCGTTAAATTGTCTAATATCTAACAAAATAAGGTAGCAATTTTTCTTTCAGCGGTCGCTACCCTTTAGATGCACACTAAAAAAATTGTTTTTGTTTTAGTAATATCTTGTGAATCACTCAGGAATTGTAAATTATAGGAGTACGCTAGACACGTCTCAAGCAACAAACTCAACTAAAAAAGTGTTGACAAGGAGAATCGAGCTCTAACCTTCTTAATTATGGATAATATCTGCTGCACTCACTTATCGAACTGTAATTTATAGATAAGTTCGATGCAACAAACAAACTCAACTAAACATGTGTTGATAGAGAAATCGATCACTAATCTTTCTTATGAATACAAAGAGATGGATTTTTAACCTTGTTTAAATATTATCTGTTGCACTGACTCAGCGACCATATATTGAGTTGAAAGAAGGTCATTTGGAGGTTGTAACCATCATTTCTCTTAATTCAAAACTTAAATTTATCTTCAATTTTAGTAAAAACATTGAAAATTTCAAGTACTTTTATACATAAAGTTTTCTAATTTGTTAACAATATTACTAAAAAACATCTGAGGTTCCATTACCAGCAGCAAATCCACCAGCACCAATATTATTATCTAATCCACCTTGATAATCAGTAACTCCATATTTTGCTGCAGCAAGAGACTCGTTTTCACTTGGTAAATTTCTAGCACAAACAAGAAAAGCTCCAAGTGAAAACACAAAAAGAAGTAATAAATTTTTAGCCAACATTTTTTCTAGCAATTTAGAAATTTAATATTATCCAAAAAGAGTTACTATAATATAATAAAAGTTGTGTGAGAATTTTGAAGGATTGTAAAGGGGATTTTATAGGCTGAAAAATCCAAAAAACTCAACGGTACACTGAATTTTCATTCATTATACGTAAATGAATGCATGAATTTTATTTTGACATTTGTAAGCCATGCACGTAAAAATTTAATTTAGTGTTATCATCACAACTTTGAAGTAGTTGACTCTGTATACATTAAATTGATGAACATTTAATTTTGATTTTGACATATCATGTAAATACTACGGACAAAAGGATTTTATATACTCTGTGTTACTGTGTATGCTGAATCCAACTGTTTTAACTTTTCACTAGGATCGTGAAATCAATAATTTGAATCGATAATAGAGTTATTAACGGCTAATGATTTGAGTTATTGGTTTGATGGTTTTATAAATGTTTAGGGCTTTATGATTATTGAATAATTGGTTTTGGACGTCTCAGTTTTGACCACTTTCTTTAACGAGCTAATTAATTGATAACCTGATCATAAGAAAAAAAAGTTATATTTTTATTCTTACGTATATTTATTCGAAATACTTTCGGATTATATATCCTAAAAATATTTGTTAGAATTGATTACTGATCTTAAAATAGTTTTTCTCAATCGTGAATTTTATTAGATGAATATGACTTTCTTCCATAGAAGTAATCTCACCAATTACCCAATAATATTGTAGATGTGTAAGAAAGTCATATAATTTAATCGGGATCAACTCTTTACAAGAGGTGAGTGAGATTTTTTTATTTAACTCTCACCATTCTTAGTTTATTATATGAGAAAAGGAATAGTGATCAATTAAACAAAAAAGTCATAACTATAAGCATAAATATGCCTATATTATTCACTAATTATTTATTTAAATGGAACAATTGCTAACTTTAAATAGTGAAATTAAATATTCTCATATATATACTAAGCTTATTAAATAAACATAAAATTAAATTAAATATGCCACAAATTTATTAGATCAAATGCCACCACCGCCGAAACCTTCACCGATCCCAAATCCAAAACCACTACCACCATTCTCTCCGCCGCCGCCACCGCCTCCACCACCACCGCTACCGCCTAAGCCGGACCCGTGGCCACTACCAAAGCCAAATCCAAATCCGCCACCGTTTCCGCCACTAAAACCACCACCTCCTCCACCGCCACCGCCGCCACTACTGCCGCCAGCTCCTCCGATAATCTGACCAAATCCTAAGCCATTTACACCAGCTGGGATCTCAAAAACTGTAGCTACTGCATCTCCTAGGAGTATTCTAGCTGACGTGTCACGTGTAAATACTCCGAAAAATATTAGAAAAATAAATGCCTTTGAATATTGTGTTGATACTGCATGAAAATAAATGTACATCATATATAAGTTTTTATTTTGATGAGATTATTAAATAATGGAAATTATCTTGTTACAACAGGTTAAAATAAATATATAGTTTAAAACATTTATACTATTAGTTTAAATATTAAATTTGAAGAATCCTTACTTTTCATTCTTGGTGTTTGTATTTGTGTGGAAAAGATAAAAGAGATTTTTCAAGATATATATAATTATACACAATGTCAAGAGTTTATATTGTAGAGATAAATTGCTGAAGATAATTAAATTCTCGATAATTAATGTGAGAACCAAAACTGAACATAAGTAATTATATTTGTAACAGTAATATTTAATGGGTGAAAAATTATCCACTTAAAAGTCTTCATAAAATTTGAATTATAACGCACATTCTCTTCCTCTAATTAATTTTCTAAAGGTTTTGAGCAAATCTAAAACTTTATGATAATTCTTTTCTTACCTTAAACAACAAACAACATTATTCTAATTACTCTTGTAGATAAAAAAAGACATTTTTTAAAGAGCATCAACTTAAATAACGTATTAAGCGAGTTAGCAAAAAGAAAAAATAGAGAAATAAAAAGAAAGTTCTTAATATTTATACTTGATGTAACTTCATGAAGTAACATAAATACCAGAGATTAGAGAACTGGAGTAAACACTATTTTTAATTTTGATGTTTAATGAATACATAATCATGAGAAGAATGACGGGAAGAAATTCGTGTCGTCTTATTTATTGCTGAAATAATTATATTATCTGTTCCGTTAATTTTATTTGTCCACTATTTTAAAAATATATTTATTTATTTCATTTATTACTTTTATAATATCAAGAAAAGATAAATATTTTATCTTTTAAAAAAACGTCGTGTCGTTGAAAACTTGAAAACCTCTTCTCAGATACCTAAATAGAAACAACTGAGAATAAAAGACATAAAACGCATTCAGCGAACGCGATTTATGAGTATAATTCCGTGTCTTCTTATTTATTGTTGAAATTACTATACTACCCTTTCTGTTTAATTTAATTTCCCACTATTTAAAAAAAATTGTTTATTTCATTCATTACTTTTATAATATCAAGAAAAAAAAATATTTTATCTTTTAAAAAAAGTCATATCGTTAAAAACTTGAAAAAATATTTCTAAGATACCTAAATAGAAAGAACTGAGAATGAAAGGCATAAAACGCATTCAGCGAATGCGATTTATGAGTAAAATTTTGTGTCTTCTTATTTATTGTTTAAATTACTATATTACCCCTTCCATTTAATTTTATTTGTCCACTATTTTAAAAATATATTTATTTATTTCATTTATCTTTTAAAAAAAGTCATGTTGAAAACTTTAAAAAAACCCTTCTCAGATACATAAATAGAAAGAGGTGAGGATAAAAGTCATAAAACGCATTCAACGAATGCGATTTATGAGCAAAATTCCGTGTCTTCTTATTTATTGCTGAAATTACTATATTACCCCTTCCGTTTAATTTTATTTGTCCACTATTTTAAAAACATATTTATTTATTTCATTTATTACTTTTATAATATCAAGAAAACATAATATATTTTAGGGAAAAGGGTCTAATATACCCCTCAACTTTGTCATTTAGAGCTGATATGCCCCTCGTTATGAAAGTGGCTCATATATACCCCTACTTATATACAAATGGCTCACATATACCCTTCCCTCTAACGGAAATGAAAAAGAAAAAATTTAGTTTAAGTTTTTATTATTTTTAAAAAAAAAAAACTATAATCCCATACGAGTATATTTAATCTTCCTCAAACATATTTTTTTTGTTTCAATGGCTAATTTGGATTTATTATTTTGATGGTCAAATTTATTTATGTTTCACTAATATTCTTGTAAAACTTATTATAGATGACCAAATTTTTTTTCTTCAAATACAAAAATTAAATTACATTATAGAATTAAAAAAATTATTTTAAATTATAATATAGCCACAAAACAATAGTTTTAAATTTTTTTCTTTACACTAAGGAAATGAAAGAAAAAATAAAATAAGAATAAGAAACTAAAATAATGAAGATCAAAGAAGTCAAAAAATAATTTATGTATGAAAAAATTGAAATATACCTTGAACTTTCTAGAAGAATCCTATATACCCCTAAATGATTTTTTTTAAAAAAATAAAAGTCAAAAATATAAGTTTAAAATTAATTTTTTCACTTCCGTTAAATGAAGGGTATATGTGAGCTCATTTTGTAACGGTAGGGGTATATGTGAGCCGTTTGTATAACGGTAAGGGTATGTATGAGTCACTTTCATAACGAGGGGCATATCAGCTCCAAATATCAAAGTTGAGGGGTATATCAGACCCTTTTCCCTATATTTTATCTTTTAAAAAAAGTCGTGTTGTTGAAAACTTGAAAACTCCTTCTTAGATACCTAAATAGAAACAACTGAGAATGAAAGACATAAAACGCATTCAGCGAACGCGATTTATGAGTAAAATTTCGCGTCTTCTTATTTATTGTTGAAATTACTATACTACCCCTTCCGTTTAATTTTATTTGTTCACTATTTTTAAATTTTATTTATTTAGTTCATTTATTACTTTTATGATAACAAGAAAAGATAAATATTTTATCTTTTAAAAAAGGTCACATCGTTGAAAACTTGAAAAAACTCTTCTCAGATACCTAAATAGAAAGAACTGAGAATGAAAGGCATAAAACACATTCAACGAATGCTATTTATGAGTAAAATTCTGTGTCTTCTTATTTATTTTTGAAATTATTATACTACCCCTTCCGTTTAATTTTATTTGTCTACTAGTTTTAAAATATATTTATTTATTTCATTTATTACTTTTATAATATCAAGAAAAGATAAACATTTTATCTTTCAAAAAAACGTCATATCATTGAAAACTTGAAAAAATCTTTCTCAGATACCTAAATAGAAAGAGCTGAGAATGAAAGGCATAAAACGCATTCATCGAATGCGATTTATGTGTAAAATTTTGTGTCTTCTTATTTATTGCTGAAATTACTATATTACCCCTTTTGTTTAATTTTTTTTGTCCACTATTTTTAATATATATATATATATATATATATAGATCATTATTTTTTGTTATCTAAATAGAGAGATTTCAGTTAAGATAAAATTATATCCCTTGCGAGTTAAGTCATACTTTAATTTGTTTGTATCCTTTTTGACGATTTCATTTGCGTATAATTAGAGCTAAATTGAACATAAATATTGTTAGTCGATCGATAAATGCTTCTTTATTCATAATTTTGCATTCTTATATCAGAATAATCTGAACAACAAATACTAATATGTTTTATTAAATTATTTTACTGAGCATGATAAAGTATTTATTTATTATACGTATTTGGGGGAATAAATCGTATCAGCCATATAGAAATTGGAGACAGGATCAAATTGGTAGTAATTTTGTAGCTGGGGTGATGCAGATTTTAAATTAATGAATTATGAAATATCAAATATTAAATAGTTATAAAAGAGTAATTTGTTAGCATTTCGCGATGAATATATATAAAGAAAAAAATTGAACTACTCTACTCAATTTAAAATAAAATTCATTATTTTCAATAATAAAATCAGACAATCAAATTAATCGTGAATTCCCTTAAAACTTTGGCCACCACCAAAACCTTGTCCGCCCCCAAACCCTACATTACCGATTTGACCACCAATGCCTCCTCCTCCGCCACCTCCCATAGAAACCGAACCATCTCTACCTATGCTTCCACCTATTCCGCCACCTCCACCACCACCAATTGACCCAACACCGGGTACACTTACTTGACCACCAACACCAACACCTACTCCAAAATCCATGCCATCGGGACCAACGTGTCCTCCACTACCACCTCCACCTCCAAATGAGCTACTAACTCGTGGAATCTTATTATTATTATAATTATCGGGAAAATCTAACCCGATAAGATTTCGAGCGGAACTTGTGTACATTAAAGTTCCCAAAATTATCATAATCATGAAATTCGAAGTCATATTTGTATGCAATATTTTTTTAAATTGCTAAAAACCTATTTCGTGAGTTAGGAATTGTTAGGACAGAATTTATAACAATGTATAATTTATAGTTAGAACTTGTATGTAATGTATATAAATGCAACTCTAGATTAATAGAGATATAAGAAACGGAAATTTTGCATTAATTTAGAAATTTACAATATGTAACATGTAACTTTATTAAGTATGAATTAATGAACAATATTGTTTACTAGAAGTTCAATGAATATAATCAAATAGTAGGGAAATAATATCAGCTATGAAGTTTGTAAACTTTTCCTCTTAATAATGTGTATTTTTAAATATATATTTTAATTTTTTTAATTTATATACTTTTTACTTGGTTTTTAAATTTTATTTCAAAGAACCTAAAAATTCCATGTCCATATTCACTAGCAAATTAAAAGTAAAAGATTTGACTCGTTAAATTCAAACAACAACATATAAAATGAGAGCTGAGAACATGCATTTGTTTGAGTCATGAAATTGAAAAATTGTTTGATAAAATATGCCTTTTCTTTTCTTGGGGGGTTATTCATAATAAGTCAAAATTAATCGAATCAGTAAATATTAAACACCATTAAGATAATTTAAAGTATTTGTCTCAAGGATGCAAGTTGTTTACGTTTTGGTGCTACTTTCTGCCTCTGATACTTTAATTACCCCATTCGTTTATTTTTATCTTTTCATTATATATAAGTAAATTTTTATTTTATGTTCACTTAAGAAGAAGAATTTTTTATATATATTGCCAATTGGAGAAATAAAATACACTACATCTCGACTTTTAATAAATCTCCTTGATTTTTATTTTATTAAAGAGAGGAGGAACTGAAAATAAGATAGAAAGGAAAAATTGCAACAAAAAAAGAAGTAGAAGCATGCATGAATAGTATTTCATGCATGCTTGAGTAGAGTACATTATGCATGCATTGGCTTGTGTTCACGGTATTCCACCTCCTCCATAATCTTTACCTTCCCCTTCACCACTGCCATTATTCCCATCCATTCCCCCACTACCACTACCGCTACCTCCTCCCCCTCCTCCTCCTGCACCAGATCTAGTTCCATTACCATAACCATAACCAGAACCACCATCTCCTGTTCCTCCGCCACTACCTTCACCACCTCCATATCCTCCACCACCACTGCCTTCACCATACCCTTCCCCAGAACCATAACCGGAGCCATCTCCTGTTCCTTCACCACTTCCTCCCCCACCCCCACCCCCACCTCCATATCCTCCACCACCACTGCCTTCACCATACCCTTCCCCAGAACCTCCTCTTGACATTTCACCCCCAGTACCCCCACTAGGGCCTTCACTGTAGGCAACAGGATGATGAAATGACTTCTCTTCCCCAAGCATGTAGTTCCTGGAATCCACCAGGGACGATGGTTCTGCAGTAGACTTTACAACCTATATTAAGTCAAAATCTTGAATTTATTTCATAATATCGAAAAAAAGTACTCCCTTCGTTTCACAAAGAATGACCTCCTTTCCTTTTTAGTCAGTTTCAAAAAGAATGACCTCTTTCCTTTTTTGGTAACATTTTACTTTCTGCTTTCCACGTTGGCATGTCTAAGACCACAAGATTAAGGGCAATTTTGTACATTTGACATAACTTTAATTTAGGACCACAAGATTCAAAAGTCTTCTTTATTTACTTAAACTCCGTGCCAAGTCAAATCAGATCATTCTTTGTGAAACGGAGGGAGTAATTAATATCAAGTCGAAACTAAAAATCAATATGATCATTAAAAATAGAAAAATGAAATGAATTAATGTACACACATAAAGGAGAAAAAAATTCAAAAATTGAAGAACAAGGCTTGTTATGTAAGTTTACACCATATATATCCAAAAAAGGGAAAAGAACATTTATAAATACGTATTTGAAATCTTATTAATGATAACTATATATATATTTATGTATAATAACAGTAAATTTCATGAGACTCTAAATATTTTTGCTTAAAGCGTTAATTTTAGTGTCCTTACCTTTGAATCGACCTTCGAAGAAACAAACTTGGTGACACTAAGAAAGCAAAAGAGAGCACATAGAACCATGAGAAGAAAAAACTTAGAGTTAATCATCTCTTGATTGTAATTTTGAAGACAATGAGGAGGGAAGCCTAGTGATATATGTATATATAGAGGTAAAAAAACACAAATTGTTCTCAAGAAAATTTAATTGCCAAGACTTTTGACAGTTGAAAAAGGTTAAGTATTATCAATTGAATTAAGTTACGTTGTTGTGCAGGTTGCATTATTTTTTACTTCTCCGTCCTTTTTTAGTTGTCATATTGCACTTTTTAAAAATTAATTTGACTAATTTTCAAAGTTAAATTATATCAGATTAATTCAATATATTAAACTAAAAATTAAGATATTACTAACTATACGAAAAATATTATAAATTATAATTTTGAAGACAATGAGGAGTGAAGCCTAGTGATATATGTATATATAGATGATTAACAATATAACAACGACATATAGTTAGTGTAATTGTATAAAGTGAGATCTAAGGAGGTAGAAAAATCAATTATTTATTATAGAAAGCACGATGAAACATTTTGAATATTAATTACAACAAGAAAAAATAAAATAAATCAAAGTATAAGAAATAACAAAATTAAAATACAAAAAACTGTAAAAATAATGCTACGACTACTAATATAAATAACTTTACCCTAATTATATTTTCCGCAATTTCCTATCTACAAACATATCCTCGATCAATAATAAGCTAAAACTGCATCATATCGAAGCTGTGTCTATTCTACAGCTTATGAATCATCATCACTGACTCACTGTGCTACCTACCGCCTGGCTTAATGAACTATGCGACAAAAAAGTATTTTGATTGTGTTGGGTTTATAATATTTTTCTTTTTTTGGATTCCTGTACTTTTATTATTTCGTTTTCTGGATTGTTTGACTTAATTTTTATTGAGTCAAAGAGTTATCGGATGCAATTTTTTTATCTTTGAAATAGAAGTAAGGTTGACATATAAACTTTTTTTTTTTAAATTTTACTTGTAAAACTATATTGTATATGTTGCTGATCATGTTTTGAGAAGTCAAAAGTTTTTTTTAAAAAAAAATAAAAAATTGGCGTGTTTGACTTAAATTTCAGAAATAGCAAAGATAATAGACACAATAAGACAGTATAACTATAATTTCGGTAATTACACTCTATATTTATAGTTCCGTTTGCTATATGGAAGCTGCAGTTTGTATATTTCGTTTGCTCGTTTATATATTCGCAAGCTAAATATACAAACAAGATAAGTATATATGAATTCTGTATTTATATATTTAGAAATTAACCCATTTGTATATTTCACTTGCCAATATACAAACAAGGTAATTTATTATAAATCGTATACAAATTGTTAGGGTAAGCATATACAAACTCTGAATTTATAAAATCAGAATCTCAATTATTTAAATTCTGGATTTATATAATCAGGAATCAAATTATATAAATTCTGGATTTATACAATTAAGAAATAGAATAGCAAAAATCGGGAAAACTGTAGCCGCGAATTACAATTTTCTTAAACTGTAGCTATAGTACATACTACATAATATAGGCTAAAGACTTGTTATTAAGCATAAATTTTCCATGGTTAAATGGGCCATCTGACCCACTCAATGATGTTCATGGATCAAACTAAACAGGGCTTTGATCCAAAATAAAGCCCACTATCCATTACCATAAATTTTGTTCTTTCTCCTCTTTCTCTCCTTTCCTTATAAACCTTATCTTATATCATCAAAAATATTCCTTGTTTAAAATTACACC
Organism: Solanum tuberosum; assembly: GCF_000226075.1. Classification (NCBI taxonomy): domain Eukaryota; kingdom Viridiplantae; phylum Streptophyta; class Magnoliopsida; order Solanales; family Solanaceae; genus Solanum; species Solanum tuberosum. The sequence continues at coordinate 1,796,314 of NW_006239000.1, forward strand.
CATTTTAATAGAATTAAAAAAAAAAAAGTTCAATTTCCACCAATATGAAGTGCATTATTAACCTTCACTCTCCAATATTACTAAAATTTTCAACCAACAAATTCACATACCAATACCATAAATCAAAGCCAATTTGTGTATTGGAGCAGCAACATTATAATACTAAATCAGCTACTGGTTTTGTAAAAGGAAAAAGGCCTCTGTTAATTGCTCCACTTAAGGCTGTTAATTCACCTGCTGCATCTGGAGATTTGTCAGTTTTGCTGCAGACTGGGTTGGTACTTTTCTTTATTTTTTTTAATTTTAAGTTTAACTCGTTAGATTCGATAATATATTACGAATTCACATAATATCTTGAACAATTTGAAAAAATGATATATTTGCACATAAATTTCTACTCCCTCTGTTTCAATTTGTTCGCTCTACTTTTTTTTTTAGTTTGTTTAAAAAAGAATGTCAAGTGCGTTTGCTTATGTTTTCTTTACTGGTAACTTGTTTTGACAGTGCAGTAATGCTGTTTATGTACTGGATTGCAAATTTTGTGGTGCCAGAGTTCATCATGAAGGATCTTCAACAAGATGACACTACCACCAACAATAACAAAACTGATGAAAAAGATATTCTATGAAGATTAATTAGCTAGAAGAGCACAAATTCATCTGTTTTGTTGAATGTCTCTTTTGTACTGTTTCGATGAATACAATATTTGGATAGATTTTAATGTGTTCACACCTGTATAAATAATGAACTCAAGTAACCAACTTAACTCCATCAATACACACCAATTATAAACTTAAACAATACGATAATATATTGTAACAAAATTTAAGTAACAATCAAAATAAATACGACAAAAATTACTACTACTGAAACGATGCAACCATATCTTTGAACTGATCAAGGAGTTCATCAACAGTCATGACTTGATGATCACGTTTGTCTCTGACTCGAACGCTAACCTGACCGTTCTTAGCTTCCTCTTCACCTACCACTAGTATATAGTTATATTGTACGAGTTGAGCTTCACGTACCTTTTTCCCAACTGTCTTGTCACTAACATCGATATCAACATGATAACGAGCATCATGTAATCGTTTCCAGATCTCAAACGCGTACGATTGAGATTTGTTTGAAACAGGACAGACAATAGCTTGACGGGGACTAAGCCAGAAAGGCCATTTACCTTTGTAATGCTCAAAGAGTATAGCGAACATTCGTTCAACTGATCCAAGTATAGCTCTGTGTATCATAACTGGTCTTTCTCGAATTTGATCGTATTCTGCTACGTATAAAAGGTTGAATCTTTCAGGAAGCTGGAAATCAAGCTGCAATGTTGCACATTGTAAGTTTCTTTTCATTGCATCAGATACACTGATATCGATTTTCGGACCATAAAAAGCTCCGTCCCCCTTGTTGATCTCCCAGGGCTTTCCGAATTCGTTCAATGCTTCAGCAAGAGCATCTTCAGCCTTCTTCCAACTTTGTAAGTTTCCGATATACTTTTCAGGTCTTGTTGATAACTTGAAGTCAACATTACTGAAACCAAATATGGTATACACATAACTGATGAAATCCAGGACGCCTTTTACTTCGTCCTTGATCTGTGACTCCCTGCAGAAGATGTGAGCATCGTCCTGGTGAAATTGCCTGAGACGTGTTAAACCTGTAAGGGCACCACTAGCTTCGTTCCTGTGAAGAGCTCCGAAATCAGCCAGACGAAGAGGTAGTTCTCTGTAGGAACGAACTCTGTGACCGAATACTTTACAATGTCCAGGGCAGTTCATTGGCTTCAACCCGAATTGATCTACTGCTTTATCATCTATCTCGAACACAAACATGTTTTCCTTGTACTTTGCAGCATGGCCTGAAGTTTCCCATAACTGCATCTTGTATATATCTGGGCTCCAAATCTCCTCGTAGCCTCTTTTCCAGTACTCATTCTTCAAGAATTCGAGTAATTTGTTGCAAATTCGAGCACCATGTGGAAGAAAGAAGCAACTTCCAGGGCTCATTGGATCAAAATAGAAAAGCTCCTGCTTCTTGTTTAGCTCTCTGTGATCATATTTGTTTGCTTCCTCCAGCGTCTCAACGTTTTCCTGACCCATAATTTTGCAATTTGCAAACAAGAAAAAAGTGGAAGGAGGCAACCACAATGAAGGAAAATATGTATTTATAGAGGACTTAGAAAACCTATTTGCATAAGAATTTGACAACAAATTCTTATCCTATACAAATTAGGTATCGTTGCATCCAAAAATAATACCACGTTGGAAGGTTACCATATATTTTTAATAATTACTGGTATTAAAACTTAAGGCAAGCATCTTTGAGGAATACTTTTTCATGAAAAACATGTTTTGGAAAAATGTTTTTCATGAAAAATAACTTCCATCATATAAAATACACTAAGATTCTTCCATTAACTGTTTCGTCACAAGCATCAGCTGAAACCCACAATGCTGGAATATTCATCGGGTCTCTGTGCCTAAACTAGTAACATATATTTATAGTTACATAATGAACAACAATAAAAAACTGTTATTATACAATTGTCCAGTCATTTTCGACGGAAGTAACAGGTTTATCTGGAGATGAACTGTCGGGCTTAGGAGGTTTCTTTGAAAACATGGATGAGAATGGTTGGCGTAATGGACTCTCCTCCTGGTTCTTCTGGTCTCGCGGTGATAGCTTATCCTTGTTTCTGAATATGAGGCTAAGCCTTTTGAATCGACGTTTTAGTTCATTCGGGGGTGCAGCTGAAGGTTCTTCAGGTTGAAAGGTGATCCTTATAACTTCATCTGGACTGAGTACCATTGTCTCAACAGTCTCGTAGACCTAGTAAAAAGTTTAATTGTAACTCATCACGGCATAACAACTTATTATAGTAATAATCTGACATTCACAAATGCTACTTTTGCAAATTTTGGGTCCAAATCAATGATTTTATGTAGCGTCATCCAGCACTATAAAGCTAATAAAATTGCAGAAAGGATGTATAACAAGCACCAGAATGCTGCTTCCATTTCTCCTTCTCTACTCCCCACCCCCCATCCCCACCCACACACTCTGATGGGATAAGAGTGGGGGGGTGCTGACTAGCAACTGGGCTATATAGGAGTCAATAGGTTTCGGTGGATTCAGTATGAACCTTGTATCCCTGAAAAGTTACTAGTATTTTCTTATTCTTTTCTTTAATTTTATAACTGAGAAATTCCCCAAGGGCCTGCAAAACTCGGTGGATAATGAGCCAGCTCCGGTAAAATTCACCACTTCAACATCAGTATTTTTATGATGTACCTAACCTACACATCATGTGTTGTTCTCTTACTAGAGAACCAAAGCCCTATGGGATGAAAGTTTTTAGTTCTTTATAATAAGCCAATGAGAGGTAGTCAAATGCACAAGAATGTCTCAGGAGCAAGACTTGTGCTTGTATCCAGTAACAAGAGTCAGAAAGCTTATTAATTAACCTTCACCAAGCTACAGAAGACATACCTGGCACAATTCATCAACTTTGTCAACCCAGTTGCTTCTTTCACAGGTGACAATGACATATTCTTTACAATCACTAAACAGCTTCGCTAAATTTGAATTGTTGGAGAGGATGGCCTCAGCAGTTACAAACCCTGATCCCAACTGAAATTTAAATACCAAATAACATAAGTTATATGATTTGGAAGCTGAATAAAGCTAACCCAAGATTAATGGGTGATTTTATCAAAAAAACAAAAAATAAAATTGGAAGCTGAAAATGTCACAACCAAGCCAGAATAATGCTTTATTTACTACGTAATGGAAACGTGAGAGGGAGGGATATGATGAATTCCTAAACATCACCAAATAAACAGCAATTTATTACTATATAATTGTTATGGCTGTCAAAAGTAGATGGAATATAGGAAAGAAAATTGTGTCTTGCACAAATTTCATCAACTTTTTCCTCTTGACAAAATAAAAACGCATAAAAATGGCAAATTCTCAACTGTATATTTGAGTTTATAAGATGAAACTTCCACATAAGAGGCTGATATAAATTCAAAATCTATGTTCATAATAAAAAATACCAAGCCTTGAAACAATAACAGAAACCTTGTTCAGCATGGAACTGCAATACTACCACAACAGAGTTTCTGCTAGTCCACAGGCTTATATATCTGTGGATATTCATTTTTTATTTCTTTTACCAGTGACAGGCCGAATTCTTTCCTTATGGAAGTTTGAGGAATGAGAGTAACAGAAGATACAGATGAAAATTAAGACAAGACACATTTCAAACATGCATAAGAGGACTTACAAGAGATATAAACAGCTGCTTGAAAAGCTCATGTGGAGATATATCCTCTAAATTATCCAGAATACTTTCCCTACAGAAGGCACATATTCAAAAAATCAGAACATTTTGTTTGGATCTTCTAAGCCAGCCTGGAGCTTAGAAACTTACACTGCCAAATCCTCATCAAAGAGAGGAGTTTGTCTAACAGCCGGCACTGGCTTTGAGGTTTCCCATAGTTCGCGCCACAAGTTGCCTAAAAACATCAATCCGCAGAAGTTGTCAGATAAAGTTTTGCACACTTCTTCCACCTATTCTGCGTAAATGCGCTCAAAGATGGTTTGTACTTGATCACCTTATCAACAATCATAAAGCAACCGCGAGAAATTTTAAGAGGACAGTGCAAATTTAGTGCAAGTTAGTATTTTGTTCCATCCCACCCCAAATACCACTTCCGCCAACTAGTTTATAATATTCGTCTACAACCTGCTTAGCATAATGAGTAGTGAATAGACCCCTCGTCATACCTAGCACTGCTGCACGTTCTAAAAGAATGTTTCTTCTACCAAGACCCACTGGAGTTACTAGAGTACTTGAATGGACAAGTGGAAAAAACTACCATTTTAGAAGGTACTGTCTCATATGTGTGCTAAATGATCTATAGTTGTTCCTTCTGTATTTACAACCAGTGCACTAGTATTTTAGCAGCTTCCTTTTTTTAATATATAGCCTATTGTATGGTCTCTAGCCTACTCTGTGTGATTATAAGAATAGAATACAATGGACTGCTTTCATTGATGTAACCAATAACAGTTGTTCTAGGTATGCACACTTTATTATAAGTGACTAATGAACAAATCAAACCAATTTGTGGTACAGTCCAATTTGAGAGGTAGTCTCATCTTTCTACAAACACAAACAAATCCAATAATAGCCTTGTTTTAGCAATTGAAATGTGATTTTCAGAAAACAAGAGGAGAGAATTGTGACATGAAATTTGAGTTAACTAGAATAGAACCTTCTTTCTGCATTCGAGTACTCAGTTGGCCTCTTCCAGACAATGAGTCATTAGTATCAAGGGTTTCATTAATTCCATCATTTGTATCACATTCCATCCAATCAGGAGGAGAATGCCATCTAACGAAATCTTCTAATATACACCCAGGGTTTGCTGCCTAGTAGAGTTCAGGAAATTTGCATGCTAGTTTCAGTCAGATACTGCCAAATTGCAAGCTTGAGAAGGTACTTCAGGAAACTCTAAATTACAGATTCTGTTACTGAAACTTTACCTTGAAAGCCTGCATGTCAGACAGGAGTTGAGAGCACCCAGCTCCAAGACTGATGAAGGAAAGACGAGCATTTCAGATGAAAAGGTCAAGATTATCCTACTTGTGTCTATAAGTTGGAATATTTGAGGCATTAGGGGCAGCAGTGAACATAAAAGTATGAAACAAAGAGAAGGACAAGGAACAAAAGAAATCAGATGATTGTATTCTTTAATACAGAAAAAAAACTGAAAGTTCCTTGATGTATTTGTAATAACTAGAAAATAAGAAAAATGAAAAGAGTTTGAACAACGTCAATAATTAATGCCAACTTTTTTTTTGTTGATAAAATGATGCTTAGTGAAGCAAATTTTAGTGTAAGCAAGGTATATGTAAAGTAAATGTTTTTGCAGAGCAAGTGTTAAACTGCTACTATTAATGATTGGTCTCCATTTATGGACATTTGCAGCGTGATCTTGAAAACAAAACAGCCTAAAGGCATTACCTCCCTGTTCGGAGCACCAGCTCCTCTGTTTCTTTGATTAGATCTTCCGTTAGCAAGGGTTCTTCCTGCATATATATACTCATGGTCATAAACGATCAATAGTTAACAGTGGAAGGTATCCAATTCGTATCATAACATCTGCTCCTGTCCACAAACCTGCATTACTGGCGTATATATAGGTTCACCCGTTTCTAGCATTGTTAGATCAGATTGGCTGTCCACTCCTAGCCGAAGAATTAATTCTCCTGTGTTAACTTTAGCATACAAGACGGGAGTTGCAGGAAGGGTGCCGTCATCAGCAAGAACATCTGTATTTGAACTTCCTAGCCTGACAACCGAATCCAACGATTCAGCGGCTGCAATGCGTCGCTTTTTCCTGGAAATGCAACGGTTAATAACCTGGAGTTGCTGATACAAAAGACATGAATTTAGGTCCGGAATTTGATCTGGAGGAATGCCAGGGATATATTGTCCTTCAGACCACAGCCTCCTCAACTGCATGAAAAGAAGATTGAAGATGTGGTACTCAGTGCATTTACAAGACTATGTTCACAGCACATCAACTAAATTAGGAAATGATCTAACTAGATGATGATATAATATTAAAAGGATCAACTATCTACGACAAATTGAATGTGGGGTCAAGATCTACTCATGAAGATATTATGTCAGTGCAGCTTAAGTGAATGAGGCCAGTGAATTAATGCACTAGTAGACGCTACAAAATCTGGAAAGGGTTCCATAAACTCCATAAAATAGCAACGAAAGCAAGTGATCTTTTTTTACCCTTCTCAACAAAAAAAAGGAAAAGAAAGAAAAAGAAATCAGAAGAGGAGAAGAGTACGAAGAGGTTCAATTTGCAAAAACTTTCAAACAAGGATATAGACCTGTCATAGTAGATCACTATGGTTGAAAAATGAAATTCAACTTGATTGGTAGTCTTAACTATCAAGCTATATTAGCTTTGGGGCTTTGTATGTTGGTGTGTGTGTGTGTGTGTGGGGGGGGGGGGGGGGGGCTGGCGTGTTTCGT
>NW_006239000.1:1803950-1829360 GCF_000226075.1 Solanum tuberosum
GGGGGGGTGGGGGGGGGGGGGGGGGGGGGGGGATCTGCAGTTTTTCTTGCAATCAAGTCAAAGACAATGAAATAAGGATAAAAGGCAGAATTTAACAAAGTCTTCTTTGATTGATCTACAACAATTAAGCTTCAAGAGTGTGACTCCTGCTCGCAAGTCTTATCCAAATGCAGTTAGGTTTTTCCTGTAGTAAATGGGGAAAGAATTTGAAAAAAGGTTGAAAGCCTTTCTGGTTAGTTTGGTTCTTATCATTCCAAAGACTGCCTTCTTTTATTATTTTTATAACCACGGTGTTTGGGCCAGCTTGCTGCACCTCGACTAATTCCACGGGGACCTGCTACCTCGAAGTAGCACAGGTTACCAGCTAACTCTATCCACCAAGACTTGGACAAATGGGATAATTTTAAGGACTGTCTTTTAACATTATAAATCTGGACTTTACCAGAGAAGTCAATTGATTGTGATCTTTTAAGAAGTCGTGTGCACTCCTAGTCATAAGTAGTTGACTCCAGGTCAAAAAATGGTAAATCAATTACTAAAACAAATCAACCTCCAGCACTATCATCACCACTAAGAAAATAAAAATAAGCTTAAAATAAAATAAATCAACGACATACTACTTCTAACCATGGTAACCATCAAGATGTTATTCATTAATATACTATATATTTTGCATTACAGTAGCCAACTTAACCGTCAGAACATGAACATCTAATCCCTACTAGCCTTGCTGGTCAAGGATCATTGCAGATGAATAAATTTTTCTTTTTGGCAAGGATATCATTGCAGATGAAACATTCTATCAGGGGTGAAAAGTGATGCTGCTTTATTATTCTTCAGAAACCACTCCTTTAACAGCAGGACGGATAGTTCATTGCATATTCATGTAAGAAAAAGCTGGTGTGTGATACAAGTAATGCAACAAGCAGAATAAGTGATAAAAAGATATCCCTATGACAGCAGGAATCCCTCTGTGCTAAGAAAATTAAGTGTGAAATAGTTTTGTAGAGTATACTTACTTCAGCAACAATTTTGCACCATAATAATGCCATTTTACGCAGTGATTTCATATGTCCAGTTACATCAGCAAGATTAACGATAAAACTTTCAGGAGGAGCACCATGAAGATCCTTAGGCAAAGATGAAGCATTTGCAGAATCTACTTTCCTTCCAGGAAAATGTCCTTCTAGAAGTATCTTGCAGATATTGCAGTGGAAGTTAAAATCACACAGGGTAATCCAAATGGCTCAAGTAGAAATTACAATTATAATTAATACAGAATCATATTCCACCACATAATTGAAGAAACTGGCATCTACCTGCATCTAGCAGTAAATTGATAAGAGACAAGACTTTGTCATCCGCACCAAATTCACCCGCAAATTTGTCATCTTTTTCACGTAGCATTAATGATTTCACTGCTGACAAGCTTAAGCTAGCCCTCTCCATGATGGGTGAGGAACCTCGGGATGAAGCTAGGAAGTCTTTCATTGTAATACACCTCTTTCCAGCCCTAGGAAGGGGGCAATAGGGGGGAAAGGAAAAGGGATTAGACCCGCATCGTCAATTTTGAGGAAAAAGACACCCATGTACATAAGTGATAAACATTCTTTTTTTAGTTCACAGTCTAGGTGTTTGTTGAACCACTGCAAGGATGTGGAAGAGAATTCACTAGCATGATGGAACTGAACAATGCAAAAATCAAACATTTCATATGAATGCCAATGACATGCGAAAATTGACAGAGAACCCAACTAAAATTGAGGTGGTTAAAATTTGAAGATAAACAAATATCTTACTCGACAGCTACAGCTAATTGCTTCATGACAGAGGCCGGAGGAATGACATCTCTGTCCCGATGTTTTGACTCTTCCATCCTCAAACCTGATTCAGAGTCCTTGAGGAAGTAAAGAAACTCATATCATTAGAAAAACAAACTTAAGGACATATAATTGCATATTTACATAATTCTTTTGACTCTAAGAATGAAGAAAAATTGTTCGAACATACAAGAACTAGTTATTGTATGTTTAAAGCCTTAAAATGCTCATTAAGTATATAATACTCGAGTATAGCCTAGGTTTGACAACAGCATTAACTCTTGACTTGCAAAAAGATAAACTAATCTTTAGCCACAACCAAGTACCAATAAGGGTTTCTGCAAGTACAGGTCATGTATATATAAGCACCTTTCCGAAACAATATGAAATGGGGACAGAGTCACTAACAAACAGCTATCATTGCATGTCAAAAGGTAGAATTAGGTGAGAAATAACCAGGGGGAATAAAAGCAGCTAAAGGAATACCGAAGACAGAATGCTTTGTATATTAAGAACCTTGTGTTGTAGAACAAGTGGATAACTCACCTTCGAATCAGGTATTGCTCTCTCACTCATGAAGCAAATATTTTCATCAAAAATTGCATATGCCATTCCTGGACTTTCAGCTTTGTCAGTGCCCTCAGTTCCTCTTTTACCTATTCTTATGTTCTTAAACCTCTCCTGCCAGTCCTGCTTGGCCTTTATTGGTGGAGGCCTCCGCCTTGAATTCTTTTCGTCCTGGCAACAAGGCATCCTTAAGATTACTTAACAACAGCTCATTATACTATCAGATGTATACAGCAAAACAAACAGCTAAAATCAAGTTAAAGATACCTAAAACATAGTAGTTTGAGATTAATTAAGAAATTAAAAACAACTATGTTGACATCAATTTGTACCTACTTTGCTCCTTAAGGAAAAAAAAACAAAAGAAAATTGAAGCATTGAAATTAGCCAGCTAAATCTTCCTACATTAGCTTAACAAATCACAGTACCCCGATCTATGGGCCAAATAAAAATAGTTTAATTATGATAAATCCTCAATCTGCCTATATTAGCCTAACAACACATAATAACCAGATCTGCGGGCATAACAAAAATAGTTTAACTACGATAAGTCCTCAATCTATCGACATTAGCTTAACCAAGCATAGTACCCGATCTACTGGCAGGATAAAAATAGTTTAACTATGATAAATCCTCCGTATATAGAGCTGAACAGAGCAACAGGACAGATTCATATAGCCAACCCCAACTAATTCCCAATTGAGTCATAGTAGATTGATATATAACGAATTTAGCTAGTTGACTTTGAACTTCTAATCATAAATCCAAACGAGATTAAACTCAAAACTCGAACATTCTCTTTTTTCTCACATTATCATCATCTTCATCAACATAAAAAAATAAAAAAATAAAAAAAACTCCGAGTCATATGCATTCCAACTGGAAAATGCCGGAAAATCAGAATGATAACAATTACAAAGAAACAAACAAAGCGAACAAAAATTTTACCTTAGACTCGTCCTTATCGTCTGAAATCTCGTTCGTTGACGTCGCCGGCGATTGTTTATCCGAATCTGTTCCAATTTTGAATGTCCGATAAAGCAAAAAAAAAAATGTATACAGGCAATAGAAACTAATTTTTACAGTAATTAGAAGAAGAAGAAAAAAAGAGAAATGAGATGGATGAACCTGGATCGTTGATGAGATCAGATTTTTTGATATCAGTGAAAACTTTCTCCGCTTTAGCTGCCGCAGAATGGAAGGCCGTCTTTGCTCTAGATACGAATGACGCCTCCATTTCCTCCGCCGAGTTCGTCGGAAAATTGATGGATTTATGGAGGGAACAAATAAAATCAATGGGAGTCAAACACGCTAATCCGTAGACGGCGTTTGTCAAATTTACATGACTTTGATAATGCTTATCATTTTGTGCTTATACTTGTACTAAATTAAAATATTATAAACTTGATTAAATTATGTTTGCTATCATGTTTCCTACTTTATTTGATAAAACTATATTATAAGGTAATATAATTATTAATTCATGAAATTCAAGGAACCTTCTTCATTTCCAACTATAGAAAGTGTAATTTTTTGGATGAATTATGATTGATGAGGTAAAAAATCAATTTTTGGACTATTGATTAGTAGATAAATTCTATTTTAGAGGGGTATAAAAAATATAATTTGGCGCGATACGAATAGTTTGGGATAAAGAAGCTATGTATTCAGTATTTTGAGGAAAGAACGAAGTTTGAACTTTAAGTCGAAATTTAAAAGTTAGGTATATTTTGTTAAGTTAATTAACGAACTCCGAGTGAGGCCACTATTCACCTAGCAACGACTCTGACTCCAAAATTATCGTCTCTTTCCATTAACATATTAATAGCTTTGGATAAGACAAAAAAATACGTGTACAATATTTTAAGTGGCAAAAATATATTTTAACGAGTGTTTGGTTTAAACTTCAAATGATAAGAATCAAAACTTAAAGGAATTTGAATATGATAGTATTAACTACTTTCGAGTGCGGCCACTTAAGCAACTCCAACTCCAAATCATCTCTCTTTCATTAACATAATAGTAGTTCGTGATAAAAGCGGTATATATTAAGTATTTTGAATGACAGATGGATATTAGAATAAGTGTGAACTCCGAGTGAGGTCACCGCTCACCTAGCAACGACTCCGACTCCATAATTATTGTCTCTTTCCATTAACATATATATTAATAACTTCGGATAAAAAAAAAATATTAAATATCTTAAGCAACGACAAACATTTGTCTAGTTCAAACTTCAAAATTACAAGAATCAAAATTACTTGAAGAAATTTGAATGTGTTAATAAATAATTAATTACTTTCGAGTGAGCCCACCTAGCAATTATCCAACTCCAAAATCACCTCTCTTTCCATTAACATATTAGAAATTTGTGATAAAAGTGGTATATATATATTAAGTATTTTTAAATGACAGATGGATATTATTAGAACAAGTATAGACAAAGAATCAAAAGTTAAGCAATTTGATTGTGTTATATTAAAAATAATCTTTGCACAAGGCCACCTAGCAAAAACTTCCAAATCCAAAATCATTATCTTTTCTCCACTAACATATTAGTACTTCGAGATAAAAAGATATCTATTAAATATTTTAAATGACGAATGAATATTAAGATGAGCGTCTAGTTCAAATTTTCAACCAAAAATCAAAAGTTAAATAATTTTAGTGTGTTATATTAATTAATAATCGAATGAATATTAAGACCAGCGTCTAGTTCAAATTTCCAGCCAAAAATCAAAAGTTAAGTAATTATAGTGTGTTATATTAATTAATAATCTTAGAAGGAGGCTGCTTAGAAAGGATTCCCACTCCAAAAGTATCAGCCCTTTTAATTAACATATTAATACCTTCAATAATTACTAATTAATTCTTTAATTTTCCACAATTTAGTGATCATGGAGTTGACTTTGTACGACAATCTATAATATAGTAAGCTTATTGTCGCAATTGAGATGAGTAAATTTCAGGTTTAGCAAACATAAAAATTATATTTGTATGTTATAGCTATAGTTTGTATACTTGTGCTCCATAACAAACTTTATGTTTGATATGGCTATTAATCTGTATATTTCGGTATACATATACATAAAAAATATGTATTTATGTCTATTTGTATATTTCGGTATATAAATGGGTCCAGCATTTGTACATTTCAGTATACAAATGGGTCCTGCATTTATATATTTTAGTATACGAGTCCTGCATTTGTATATTTTGGTATACAAATGGGTCCTGCATTTGTATATTTCGTTATACAAATGGGTCCTGCATTTCTATATTTCGGTATACAAATGGAATGGCAAAAAACATGGAATGTTTGCTGCGAATTACAAATAAAAGAAACTATATATGGCTATAACATTTAATTTGAATTAATAGTTTGTTATTTCATATAATTTTCCCATTGAGAGATTGCATTCTCCCTTTCTTCATATTTTTAGCTTATTTATCCAAGTTTTTCGAAAGTTAAAAATATTTATTTTAGAAAATTAAAGTGTTTTATTAAACTCTTAGAAAGCAAAAAAAAAAAGAAAAAGGAGTATTTTTGAATAGTTTTAGAAGCTGGAAAAAAGTATAGTTTCTCGATAAACAATTTTTTAAAAGTTTGGCCAAGGATAAATTGTTGCTCTTATATTAACCAAAATACTTTTCAAATTGATCAGCCAAACACAAACAATTAGTAATCTCCAAAGAATTCTAACAAAAATAACGTCTTTCAAAATAAGTGAAATTATTTTAAATAAATTTTTTGGATAAGCTACTACATGACCAAGCAAGTCTTGCACTATGTAGATATATAATTAACCCTATTCTACAAAGCAAGTAAATTGACTAAATTCATTGAGGTTACATGTTGTTTTGTATTATTGAAAAGAGTATTAACAAGTATTTTTGTTGTTGCCTCTGTAGGATGAACTTCATCCCAGAAAATGTGATCACTCCTGTTGGGACAATATGTTGAAATAGGAATACAAGGACCTTCAGCATATAATCTCCCTATCCCACAACAAGCAGATTTAATCTCAAGAAAACCTGAAAAAAATAAACATATTTATAAGAGATTTGCAATATATGGTAAGGTACGTAGAAGTAAGACGTGCATACATTCTATGTTTTCCAGACCTCACTTGAAGGCTAGAATGTATAATAACAAAAACTAAATCATTGAAGGTTGTGGTAGGATGGATAAGATCACTCCACCCTTAAGTCTTAACCAGAGCTCTCAGATTTGAGCTTTGGAATCGAAAAAAAAAACCTAGTAATTAAAGAACACTTCTCCTTATATGTATCTTACACGGCGGGTATCTGATTGAATTAGTCAAGGCAATCCCCGATCGAAAACCAAAAGAAAAAACAAAATATTAGAAAAAAGAACTTATTGTAAATTGTAATAATACCATATTTTGTAGGATTTTGTATGAGGTCAACAAAGAAATCATAGAAGGTTGAGTTAGAATGCATAATAACAAAAGCTAGTCAATCACAGAAGGTTATGGTAGGATAGATAAGATCATTTCATTTTTAAGTCTTAATTAGATGTATCAGATTACATCTCTAGGTATCGAAAAATATCCCAACAAAAAGCACTTCTTCGTAAATGTGTCTTATATGACACTTATCTGCATTAGTCGAGGCAAGCTCCAATAAAAAAAAAAGACAAATATTGAAAAAATGAAGTTATTGTAATCATACCATATGTTGTTGGATTTTGGATGAGATCAATCAAGAAATCATAGATGTTGAAGTAGGAATAGTTGAAATGTTCCTTGAGATTTGACTTCAATTTTAGCAACATTGATTGTAGAGCTTTATTATAAATGGTGGCCAAATGGTTAGCCTCATCGTAACAATCCTCCGAAGAATTTCGAAGCCTTTGCGATGGAGTGCACCCTAATGGTCCTATCCCAACAATCAAATATTTACGTCCACCCAAACCTTGTATTTGCTGAAATCAAATTAATAAAAGGACAGTCAGATGCATTAAACTTATGTTATGTTGGCAGTTCTAAGAAGTAATATCCAATTATTAGACACACACAATATTAATTATTTACGTCATTATGTTACATGATTAACATACCTAACAAAAAAAAATGTTATAAAATATGTTTGGTATAACAGAAGTCATTTTTGAAGATATTTTTTTATGAAAAATATTATATATTTTTTTTATGTTTGGTTGATGAATGAAGTAATTTTCTGCAAAAAAAAAGATCAGTAATGATATTAGCACATTGGTGGAATTTTTGAATAATAAAGAGTAATAATAATGTCTATTGTTAGTTAGAGGAAGTAATATGAAATTACAAATTAATCATTATAGTTACGAGAAAAATGACTTGCGCCTATAGTATGTACATTTTCCTCTTTTTGATGAAAAACTTTTTCTTCCATAACCAAATACAACAAATGACTGAAAAATGACTTTCTTCATATCAAGCATATTTTATATATGTTATATCATTTTTTCTTGCTGTTCACGATGACAGATCATGAGCAACACATATAGGTTCACAAGCTTAGAAATATTTGATTGTAAACTCAATTTATCTGCAATTGTTATAAGAATCATAAACTTCAAGCGCTGAATTTGAAGCTAGAACTTACCATTAGTTGGTTCGATAAGGTGGATAGCATTAAATCAATGTACTCTTGTGGTGATTTTGTGAGATGGATTTTGGATTTTGAGCTGAAATAGTTGAATAAATCATTGCTTCCAATAACAATAGCAAATAGAGAATTTGTCAAGTGCTCTTTTGCTGCACTTTCCCCCATCTTTTTAATCAACCTTTGTTGCACTTCATAGAAATACCCAACTTGTTTTGAGAGGTAAATTGTGCCATTCTATCACAGAGGAAAAAAAAACTCATTAGAAAAGTTAAACACGACACTAGTACACAATACAATTAAATCTCTTTATAACAACGTTGTTTGTCTGACTATTTTTTGTTTTATTGTTATATATAGCAAAATGTGATTATAGAAACTAGAAAAAGGGAAACACAAACGTACTCCTCTTAATGTTTCAAAATATAAGCACTTTCTTTGTTTCGAAAAAAATGCCTAAATTTGAAATACAAGTCATCAATCAAGTATACTATTTTCAATTTGAAATCAGACGTAGATTTTCTTTCTTAAAATAAATTTCACATATTTATGAACTACACAAAAGAAAAAATGTATAAAGGGGCTTATTAACGAAGAAGTTTGAAAAAATTATAATCTATGAGAGAAAATTGAAATCTTTTAATAATAATGTCATAGTATAAAATTGAATAAATATGTTCTTACAAAAGGATGATCATTGGTGCTATTTAAAATTCCAGCTCCTCCCGAGGCAAAGCTTACGCCCTGTAGAAAGACGTCATTCTTGTCGGAAAGATATGGTGGTGGTGTAGGTAAACCAACATTTTCAGCTGTCATTTAAAAACGAACAAATTAAGTTCCCACATATCACATTTTAAATTAATGATAAGCTAATTACATACAAGATTATTGAAATTATAGCATAATTACAATTAATATTATTATAAATTTTCATTTTTCTGATCATGAAATCACTCAGATTTCACTTAAGTATCACTTCATATTATCAACCTTTCCAAGCTTTTGTCTGTTCGCTGGCGTTTGACCATAGATTTTAGATCAGATTTTGAAAATATATCTTCAAATATCTATTTGACCAATCAGTTTTTTGGATTTTGGGACTTTCATTAGTAAAAAAAAATTCAAGTAAAATGTATGTCCAAACGTAACTTCAAATTTCAAAAACTAAAATTTTCGAATTTCAACTTTAAAATCTTCACTTCTCTTTATAACCTTAATTAATAACATTATTCATCTAACGTTGCCTATTTTTTCTCTCTCTTAAATTAATGTCTCACTTAAATACCATTTTGTTAATTAAAGCAATCAAAGTAAATTAGGGGAACAGAGTAACTACATATGCTTTTTACTATTTTAAAACGTCGAATATTATAAAAACAAATTCAATTTTACCAAAACGATTAATACTTGGAGAGTTGGGACGGGAAGTACTCCCATTTTTATTTGTCTACCGAACTAAAAATAGACGTTTATTTTTACTTATTTAATTTTAAAAATCAAGAGATAATTCATCACTTAGTTCATAATTTACATTTATTACTAATCGTAGACTACGGTCATCTCTCAAAAGATTGAATTTATTGTATTTAAAAAATGATATAATAAAATTTTCATTTGATTTATCATTCCTTAAAAGTTAAAACGCATATCAAATCATGAATACTGAACAAGTAAAAATAGACGAAGAAAATAATATTTACCAATAAAGTCAGCAGCATTCTTCCCATTGTTAAATCTTCCTGTTGGTTTGCCACCAGGGAAATCAATTCCATTAAAAAGAAAATTTGCTCTGAAAAATGTCTCCAAATAATTATTATTCCCAACATCTACTAAAGAATCACCAAACACATACATGGCTGGCACCTTTTGTGCTCTTGACATATTAAATTGCAAAATTATTAAAATTGCAATTATTAAAACACATAAATTTAGCAATTTAGTTTTGGTAGAAGCCATTGATCTTGTTCAACTCCAAATTAAATATGAAGTTAGACAATAGACAATTTATATTGAAGTTGTGTTTAATTTAATGTCATTATCAACAAGAGTAATTATTTATATTAAAAAAATCCTAGATAGAGTCAAAAAATAATTAAATTACCATTAAATGCAATGCAATCTAGTCAACAGTCAAAACATGAAACAAAAAATTAAAATGAAATCATGAGAATCTCAAAATATTATGCGTTTTTCCTTTCATGAGCTTAACTTATATTACATGGCTGTCACCTTTTGTGCTCTTGACACATTAAATTGCAAAATTAATAAAATTGCAATTATTAAAACACACGAATTTAGCAATTTAGTTTTGGTAGAAGCCATTGATCATGTTCAACTCCAAATTAAATATGAAGTTAGACAATAGACAATTTATATTGAAGTAGTTATGTTTAATTTAATGTCATTATCAATAAGAGTAATTATTCATATTAAAAGATCCTAGAAAGAGTAAAAAAATAATTAAGTTACCATTAAATGCAGTGCAATCTGGTCAACAGTCAAAACATGAAACAAAAAATTAAAATGAAATCATGAGAATCTCAAAATATTATGCATTTTTTCTTTCATGAGTTTAAGTTATATGCACTGTCAGTATAAAGAAATTTCAATTTGTATTGAGTACTACCTTTAAACGTCCTTTACGTAACATAATGTTTATAATAATGATATATATAACTTAAACTTTTTATTATTATTGAATTCGTTAGAATAAAACTTCTAATTTGGGTTAGCTTACTAAATAGCTTAGTAACAAGAAATTAACAACTCAATCGGATATTTTTAAGTAGTCTTTTTCTTACGTTTGGATGTTTGTCATATTTAACTAATTATTTTTCGTGTATCCTAAGCTAATTGCATGTCGTGTTATTTAATTTTGTTACGTACAAGACATAAAGTCAAATCATAGTGCTGGTATTTATTTGCTATATTTTGACATAAAGTCAAACAAGAGATGCAAAGATAAAGACTTGTTATGACTTATGGGTAATGGGAAAAAAATATAAATTGTTTAGTTGTTTGATGTTTATGAAGATAAATTATATATTAAATAGTTGAAATTAAGTAAACATCAAGCGGGGATAGCTCAGTTGGGAGAGCGTCAGACTGAAGATCTGAAGGTCACGTGTTCGATCCACGTTCACCGCATTATTTTTATGTTTTTCTTTTATTCAGTTCTATTTTATAGTTTGTGTCACATTGACATGTTGTTGATTTATTATGTGGCCAAACATCAAAACTTGTTAAACTTGGATTTTTTTTTCTTCTAAATGCGAGCTAGATCAAAAATTCAAGACCATCTGTCTCTAAGGCTGAAAAATATATCGAATGATCTTGAAAATGGGTGATTTTAAACTTTTGACCTTATACATGGTCAAGCATTCAAGCTCAAATGGCAACTATGTTAAACTTGAAGTTTCCTCACGAAACAAGGTCAAAAAGTTCAAGATCATCTATTATAATTTCAATGTTTCTTTTTTTTTAAAACCACCTAATACAATCTCAACTCTTACCTGATGTGTTCGATCCACACTCATCGCTTAGGGCTCATCACTAATGGAGGAAGCGTTTCACATCAAGAATTTCTCTATTTTTAGTATTTTGAATTTGATATTTAATTTTGTTTATGAACATGAACATTCATCTATCCCATTATATTCCTTGATGCTCTTGTTAAAATTAATCAAACTCCATAATCCAATTTCGAATTTGATAGAATTAGCAATAAATAAAATAACAAGATCATCTCTCAAAAAATACACTCCCTCGATCTTTAATCATTTGTCGTGTTTCTCTTTTACACACTCCTTGAGAAAACATTGCTTATGAGTCATTTTTTGACTATTCTACCCTCATTTTAGACTTACAATATAATCTATTCTTAAAATATTTTCACTTTATTGAGATGTTAATAGTCTTCAAGAACAATTATCACTAAAAATCAGCTTGAACTGTTAAAACGATAAATAATTTGAGACAGAGAGAATAATACAAAAACTTTCACTTTAGATATTTGCAAGAAATTGATTACAACAAAAAGTATAATTCAAATGTATATAGACAAAAACCTGTCTACAAAGTTACCTTGGTGTTTTTTCTTGTTTTTTTTTTTGTTTCTATGCTCAAAATATGCAAAATTACAAGGCAATAAGTTGTTTCACATTTAGTGGGAAAATATATTTGTTGTTTCCATCAAAAGTTGTGTTGATAATTAAACGGTCAGCAGCTTCAGTTGGATGATATCTATCCCAAAAAACATACTTATTTCTATTGGGACAGACAAGAGCAACCGGGGTGCAAGGAACTGTAGCTTTTAGTCTTCCAAGTCCACAACAAGCAGATTTCACTTCAGTAAAACCTGGAAAAAAAAGGTAAAGTACAACGATCTGTTACAAATTTGAATAAAAGAAAAAACACTTATAAGAAACTTCAAACATTTAAATATAATTAACGATAGATTGTGAAATAAGTCGTATAACTAAAAGAGCATTTGAAATCGGCTATATGATAATTTCACATAGTGTATATATTTGTAATTAAGGGAGTTTGCAATTTTAGTCCCTGAAATATTGATAAATTATGAATTTTTGTCCTTGTAACATTTGATTAAGCAACATGTACATTTAACTGTCATTTAGTTTGAAATGTATACTTTTTATCATTCTGCTTGTGACTATTTATGTATTATCTCTAATTAATTAATACAATCACTTTATATTTGATGGTAATATAGTTATATATAGAATCTAAATATAGTATATTTTCTATGTGAAAGGGCAAAAATAAGGTGAAATATGTTTAGTGAAATACCACAAGGACCAAAAATAAGAATTTATTGAAACCTGAAGGATAAAATGTACAAATATCTCTTATACTAAAATCATTCCATGTGACATTATTCTATGTTCACTAGCATAATGTTCAAAATTTGCTTCTTTTGTAAGTTTATATATTTATGTAAAGTATAATGGATGGTATTTCACAACGCGTCAAACTTAAAATTTTGAATTTGTTTCTGTGAGAGAAGAAAAATGAGTTAATGAAATCGAGAATTTACCGTGAATAGCTGGATTCTGGACTATATCGAGCAACAAAGCGTATGTGTCGATAAATGAGTAATTGATATCTTTGAGCTCAGCCTTTAATCCTTTAAGCATAGTTTGAAGTTGTTGGTTATATTTGTCTGCCCAAAAATTAGCTTGTTGGAAGCATTCATTTGAATTATTTGCACTTTGAAATCTTAGTAATGGCATGCATCCAACTGATCCTATTGCTGTTATCACAAATTTTCTTGCACCTAGTCCATGTAATTGCTGAAATAAAAATAAAAAATAAAAAAAAAAATTTCCTATTAGTTAGTGGATGAAATGAGAACAAAACAATTTAAATTAAATAGAAAAAAAAAAAGGACTATTAGGAGTCTTTTATGAGAGTTGTGTATGTTTTCGAATGGTCGATAAGATCTTTGAGATTGATTTGTCAGTTGGTTAATTTGGTTTTTTTTTATTGAAAAGGAGTTAGGTATCTAATAAGTGTGTTAAAAGACACAGTGTGTTTATTACGAAGAAAAATGTTTCTTTTTCTAAATAATCTTGGAAAAAATAAGTGTTTTTTTTTTTTTTATGTTTGGTAAATAAAAGAATTAATATCTCAAAAACAGTAACATGTAAGCTAACTAAAAAATATGAGGATGAAATGGAGTGGAGGGTGGTGGAATGGTCAAAGAGATGGGGTTCGGGGACGATGTTGGATGGGTTGGACAGAGACAATAAACTTGAAAGTTACCTATAAAATTTGTTTTTCCTATTTCCAACACCAAATAGCGAGAATTTCAATTCCTCAAGGACGTAGAATACTCTATCAAAACAATCAAGTTTTTGTTTATATATGATAAGCAGATCGAGACAAAATCAAAATTTAAAGCTTATAAATTGGAGATTTTAGTCTTATTAAGTTACTGAATTCTAAATTTAACAATTTATATTTTAAGTTACTAGATTCGACCGAATTCTTAACAATTTACTATATTTTAAGAAATTTTAGTCTTAACAATTTGTAGAAAATGTACCTTTAGTTGTCCTTGTAGAGTAGAGACCATTTCATCAACATATTGTTGGGGTGCTTTTGTCTTTGAGAGTTTTGAATCAGATTTAAAATAATTAATTATATCATTACTTCCAATGACAACAACAAATATAGATTTTGATAATTGCTTCATTCCAGCATCAGCTCCTAATTGCTTCACTAATCTTTGTTGCACCACTGAGAAAAACTGTACTTGTTGAGACATATGAAGTGCAAAACTCTGCAAATAAACAAAATAAATTGTTGTTAATTAGGACGTGAATGGCATTATTAGTTCGGCAAAATTCAGTAATTTTAGTTCAAATTTTATATATTGTATTGAAAAGCTCATTGAATTAATAACGTTCTGAACTCATTATTATAAACTTCTAATCTAAATTCAATCAACTGTAAATTTTGAATTCGAGTTTGAAGATTTTCTTGTGATTTATTACATCCTATAAAAAAATCCATATATTCCAATTACACTAATAAGTGTTTATATGTTATAATAATTCAATAAATTAAATAACAGAAAATATACAAGCAACTAGCGGGGATAGCTCAGTTGGGAGAGCGTCAGACTGAAGATCTGAAGGTCACGTGTTCGATCCACGTTCACCGCATAAATTTTTTCTTTTATTTTCTATTTTTAATTTAAGCTAATTTTTCAATTCAACGTGTCCCTGAAAATTAATTTTTTGTTTCATGTACTATCTGAAATGTAAAATAAAGGCGAGAGACATTAAGGAATCAGTAAAAGTTGTGGTGAGATAAAGGACGGGTCATAGACGGATTTCTCGATTATCAAAAAAAGTTGTGGTGAGATAAATAAAATTTCTTAATTTTTATTTTGAAATCACAAAGATCACGATAAAGAATATTTTCTCCATTAACAAGCCTTACGCGATATGAATACTTCCTTGTATCTGAAAGCGATGACAGGATGTTAGGTCTAGTAAGGAGACTTTTTGGATAATTTACTTCCACGAATAGACTGATACTGACTAGATAAAATTCCCCAAAAAAATACAAAAACTAAGATGGATATATATGTCTTACAATTAATGCACCATTGGTGGTCCTGAAGATTCCAGCTCCACCAGAAGCAAAGCTTACACCTTTTGGAAACTGGTTGTTCTTGTCAGACAAGTATGGGGGAGGTGTTGGTATTCCTAATTTCTCAGCTGCAAAACAATTAAAATGCAAAAAAAATTAATTAGTTACTTTACAAAAAGTATTAAATAAATAAATAATAAAGTTTGCATCCATAATTCCAAAAGCTATAACAACAAAATAGTGGATGTAGCAGCGACAACAACTACAAATTTACTATAATCTCCTATGCGGGATTTATCGAGGAAAGTGTATATGTAGTCTTATATTCTGATCTTGTAAAGATAGAGATGTTGTTTCTAATAGACTTTCGACTCAAGTAAAATATATATCAAACTCAAATATAGAAAGAAAATACAGTAATAAAGTAATTAAATCATGCTAGAAATAAAGGAGAACAACAACAACAAGACAACAAATAAAACACAACTAAAGTAAAGGAAACAATAGATAATTATATAGTAAAATAGTGAGGAGATAATATTATAACAAATAAAGAGAAAAAAAAAAGAGTTAAAAGTTTGCTCCATCACTCAAAATAGAATTAATACTCCACTTCCAAAAAAGAATAATCCATGTGTCGTGTTTTATTTTAATGATACTATATATTATTTAATTAAAGAATTACTACTATAAGTAACCTTAAAAATATAATTTGTTTGATCTTAATCATGTCATGCTATTACTAATTATGATTATAAAAACATGTTGTTAAAGGTAATTCAACATTAAAGAACTTTTAAATATAAATATATATTATATTTGGACAAACATTTATACCATAAAAGGAATATATATAAGTTAAAATGAATGGACCCTTAAATATGTTCTCTTCTCATCGCTCATTGCCAAAAAAAACATTTCCCATCTCCCTCTCTCTCCTTTTTTCTCTATTCCTTCTTTTAATTTTTTTGATCACGGGCAGAGTCTTAATTTTCATTAAACAATTAAAAATATAAAGAAGTGAATATATGAAGTAATCAACGAGGGTTATATATATATATAATTTTTTGCTAAATTCGAACCCTCTTCGATCCTACCCGACTCCGTCAATTTCATGCATCCAAGAGTTGGTTTTTCATGCACAATTTATACAGTACGTACCCCACTAGGAGCTAGTGATATATAGTGCCATTTTACAACCAAGATGATTTCGACATTGCGGTACCAAAAAAAAGTATGAATGAGATTTATTTTCGCTGCTTTCATTAAAGAAATCATTTTACTTATTATTTAAAAAAATATATATATTTTCTGAACATTTTGAACAACGAGAATAATGGAGATGGAAATAATCTAAATAACGACCAAATTACGTTCGTTACTTTAATATAGCCATTTTATGGATAAAATTCAGTGAACATACGTGAAAATAAGACGATCGAGGGAACACTTACCGATAAAATCAGCAGTATTTTTGCCATTGCAAAATCTTCCAGTAGGTTGTCCACCAGGAAAATCACGACCATTATAAGGAAAATTAGCTTTAATAATGGTAGCTATATGATTATTATTACCAACATCAATTAAAGAATCACCAAACATGTAGGCTGCTGGCACTAATTGTCCTTGACATATTTTAAAACAACATATGAGCAAAAAAAAGAAACTCAAAAAAGAAGAAATAGCCATTGATTATTAAATTTTCCAAAAAAATTAAAAATGGCTATTTCTTCCACTACACTGAAAAAAATTAGATAAAAATGGGAGCTATTTATAAAGATGAATTTTAGTATTGGTGTTAGTGGTGTATATTATAGCTAGGAGAAGAAGACGCAAAACCAATCTACACGTTAATGTGTGAACGAGTTGAATTATTTAATTTTTTTGAGTGATAAGAAATTATATGCTTTTTTTTCATGGCCACATATCTTTAATATATTGCCCTTCTTAGACGGAGCCGCTTTATATGAAAGTATAACTTGTATATGTACACTCGTATTTATATCAAGTCAATATGTTTTACTATAATTAAGCAATAAACAATTAGGATAGAGAGGTAATAAATAGTGATTGAAGTCATATTTTATGTGCGAGAGATCATATGATATATTAAAGATCAAAAGATTAAAAAATGTTTTCATATATTCTAATGTCTATGTATATTTGATTTAATATTACAAAGTTAAAATTATTTTTTTATTTTTTTAAATTTCATATAGAATAAATTTCGTATGAGATCAGAATATGATTAGATCAGAATATGATTTAATAATATATTATTGGTTATTAGTGGAGTCAATTCAAGTGTAAGAAGATCCATTATTACTTCTAGTCAATTTGAAAACAAGTTCTACACCAAGTAAGACTATTGATTTGGAAAATACTTTAAAATTTAGAAAACGCAAGAAAAAACGAGTAAATAATCGTTTACGATTTGAATAAAAGAAAATGATATTATTGGGAAAAAAAACTTATATATCAAATGGGTGATTGTCAGATGAAACTTGAAGTGATGAGTTCATAGCTTTTACATATTGCGTGAGATAAATGATAATAATTCAAAATAATATTTGAAATTAAATTTATTTCATATTTGATTTAAAAGTAATAGTTAATTTTAGATTATTTTATTCTATTATTGTACTAAAATAATGAAATAGCTATCACATATAGAAAATAAAATAAAATAATCTCATAAAATATTCTTATTTATCCCATCCAACATATTGAGCACATAAATAATCTTTTCATTGAATTTTGTAAAGTTGATGATTCGTGAATTAGATTCACACGTTTTTGGATCCAAATCAAAAGCTCCTTTAATTTAGTGGATAGTAATGGAGAAAAAAACAACTTACACCGCGTGAATTTAGATTAATTAGACAATAAATTTTGAATACGAAATAATTGTTATATAAAATAAAAATAAAAAGTTAAAAATAAACACACCGACATGTTCTTCAAAGATCAAAGTAGAATACTACTTTGCCCTTTTTGTAGATCTATAACATTTATACCAACCTTTAATTATTATTTTATTAATTATAAAAAGTTAAGAACTCAAAGAACCCGTCCCACACGTATCCCACTTCCTTATTGTCTTATAATCTAAAATATATGTTGTTTTTTTTGGTATCTTTCCATAATATTATGTGACATTATTTATTTATTTTTTAAATCTTTAAATTTCTGAAAACTTAATGGATATAAAAGACTTTATTTTTCTTAATGTTTCTCAAAAAAAAAAATTGAATCAAAATTACTAGATTTTGTCATTGAACTCATACTTTACATGCTAGCTCCGCCCCATAATAACAGAATGTCAAAATATATTAATTCTTTTTTCTCTTAAACAGGGGAAGCAAAAAAGGGGACCAAAAAAATTTGGAACAATGGAATGTAAGTAGTGGTCCATCATATAGCTGTATTCTATAGTTGAAGTTGAAATAATCTTATTTTCTACTCTATGTCGGGAGCGTTTTCGATATGGTTTCTTCATTACTGTATTTATTTTACCTATTTAATTTTAATATATTTTTTTACTCGAGTTAAAGATCTATCAGAAATAACATATCTTATTTTTAAGATAACAGTATGACTGTATACAAGTCTCTTGTTTCCCTAAATCAACCCAGCTTATAAAATTATACTAAATATATTATCATTGTCGTCAGGTCAATGGAACCGTAGATATGGTGGTGCCCCACTTCCTCTTTTTATATTTGTTATTTCACATTTCAATTTCATCAAAATGGGCTTATTATATTCCCACTGTACATAATGGGAAAAAATAGAAATATCTAATATTTGGGAAATTTGGAGTCTTCTAATTTTTTATATAGTAATCCAAAAAATCAATCAATTTCCAGATCAATTTGTTGAAATTCATGCTATTTCTAGATGGATTTTCAACTCAAGACAATCAGTTAGTTGAGACCCTACTATCGCACCATCGCATCGACGCGTTGATGCGATATGTTTACCCCTAAATTCGTAATTTAAATTAATAATTGACTCGGTCTTCCCTTTTCTGCTCACTTGTAAGAATCAAGACCCCCACCCCCCACAAAGGGAAGGAAGTCAACTGTACATCTCAACGATTAGGAGGAACTTTGCCTGCATCCGATCTCCCATTTCTAGCTCATCTGAGATGATCATGTTGGGTGAATTGTGACCTCGTACAATCGTGTCACCTCAATATGATCTTCAAAAGAAGTTTTACACCATATTTTACACCTTGTTGCTAACTTCCAAATGCTGCCAGAGACACTTCTTAAAGCTATCTTCTGTGTTTCCATTATGAGGTAGAATTTGCAAGCTGGAGCAAAGAACCAACACTTCATATGGATCCAAATACTTAAGAACCTCTGGAGCTCTATCATAGTCCTACCAAATCAAGAATAGTGATTATGAGAAATTTATAATAATTTGTTAGCTACTTAGTACGTGAACCGTACTATACATATATGAGAGTTAATTTACAACAATAACAACATACCCAGTGGAATCCCACAAGTGGGGTTTGGGGAAGGTAGAATGTACGCAAAGCTTACCCCTACCTCACAGGCTCATAGAGATATAGATGTTGTTTCTAATAGACCTTCAGCTCAAGTCTTTAAATTAAAATTGACTACCAACTCCAACGATTATTTCTCAATAGGAAGAGGAAGGTCGCAAAGGACAAATTTAATGGTCTATGTTTTTTCGGAGGATATAAATTAAGAAAGCCATCAAATTGAGAGATAGTTAATAGCATCTTTCCACCAAGATAAAGAGAAATTACAGGACTAGAAAGCATCGAATAAGGTTAGCAAAACCTAGAAAAGAAGGCGATGAATGGTTATTGAAGGGCAAGGAAGAGTGAGGGGTTTTCGTGCCTTGCATTTTAGGGCTACCTCGGCCAGATGAGCCTATTAATAAACAACGGTGACATCTACCACATGAGCAATTCTCAGAAGGATTGGGCCATTTCTTTGCACAGATTGCTAAAAGCTATAGATGTAAGTAACAGAGAGTGAGGTAAATGTAGTTGTCTTAGTATTAGAATTATAATTTTCTTATCCTGTAAAAATTTAAGTAAAATATGTTGGCTATATTAACTCTTCCAGCTTGTTTATGTCAGCGCGTATAAACTCGACAAGCGTTATCTCTTTACAGACAAAAACGAAAAAAGAATCACCTTTTCTGAGTTTTGATTATTTATTAATCTCCTTCTAAGAAACAAATAAACAGAAAAAAATACTACTTTTTTGCAAGAGCTACTCACCTTTTCTGTTACTACAACAACAGGCTTCATAGCAAACTCTGATTGAAGATTCCGAAGTCTCAATCTGATCATGTCAATATCCTAACATAATATATGGACCAAAGTGAAAACTTAAGTTCTTAAAAAAGAAAAAAGATAAGAGAACGAAAATGTCCAGCACCAACACCAATTCAAAGAATACAGGTGGATGACAGATCTATGGGTGTCATATGATCGAACAGGCGAGTAAAAGATAAGACAAACAAGAATATATGATGGCATCTACCTTAGCATGAAATAAATGATGGTCACTGAAGTCCAGGCGATCAACATACGCAGGTTCCAGCTGCGGAGTGTTAACAACTTTTTAAACAAAAGAGAGAATAAAAACTTGTGGTAATAAAACCAACGAAAGAAGCTGAATCAAAACTCAACCACCTCCAAACTTCTATGCAAAGGTAGAAAATAGAAGGTTGTATGAGTATCAAACAAGAGACCTCAACAACTGTACCTTCTTCATCCTCTCAACAAAAGAATCAGTAGATCCAATTGCTGAGACACATAAGACAAGTGTATTGTGGATGTCCATTAAAGCCAATTTACAAGACATGTTGCCAGCTTTAAGAAAGTATAAAGGCGTCAGTCTGCTCAAAAATATAGGAAGAGAATTTTTTACTTTTCGAACTTCTGATGCTATGGCCTCCACATCCTTTTTTGAAACCTGCATAACTCAAACAAATTAAATGGAAATCAGAGGTCCTATTTGATTTTCTAAGTTTTATTAATCAAATGTTATGTTTCAGCTTCTTTCGTTGGTGTCACAAACTCGAAGAGAAAGCAGTCACATATACAGAAGAAAAAGGGTGTTAATACCATGTCTGCATGATGGATTACAACTATATCTGCACGTGTGAGTGCGGTCAAAGGTTCCCTTAATGGTCCAAGTGGAATTAACTGATGGTTCCCCCATGGAATCATTGCATTCACCATCACAATCTCAATGTCACGCCACAAACTGATATGCTGCTTTCGGATTTCCACAGTTGACAAAACGTGAGCAAAAGTTCAAGGTTATTAAGTATCATAAAGGAGCAGACAATCATACTCCTAACTGTGAAACCCTAATAAGAAGCTAGGCCATTTTTAGGTCCAGAATAAAGTCTTGAGGATTGAACTACGAAGAATATCCAATTTTGAATTTCTTGGAAGATCAAATAATTACAATCCAAAAGGAAAAGAAAAGAAGGAGGTTATGATAAAGCACACAATAGGAATTGGGGAGGTATTACATACTCCTATTCCAAAAAAAGATGGGACACAATCTTAACCCAAGAAGAATGAATTAGTTTTCTGAATTTAAACAACAAAGTTCCTGTTTGATCAGTAGGTGATTAAAACTTAACATGCAGTTTTGGTGCAGACCTGCATTCCATCGTCTAGGATTGCAACCCCGATTTGGTCAGAATAAGAACAATTTCCTTGTTTGTTTTCAGAGAAACGTTTCTCAAAATCACTGCCACCGTGCTTATAAGGGCTGATGTGGCCATATCTTTTCAGAAAACAGGCAGCTGTATTGGCCCTGTTTGCACCTATGCCTATCTTCACAGGTGTTCCAGCCAGATGCCTTTGGAGCATTTTTGCTTCATCTGCACCACCATAACCCTATAGAAGAAAACATTTTCCATAACACTAGCCTTGTGTTCATAAACAGTTGAATTGGAATCGAAAATGGTCCAAAGTAAATCAGAAAGGAGAAAAAAGAAACAACAGAAAAACAACTGAATATCACAAACAAACACCAAAACAAACCAAATAAGAGGCTCAAAATATTTCTTCCAATCTTGGAAGATTTATGTAACTAATGTTGGACCACAATACGTACAAGGTCATATACGAGACTAATACAAAGAAATAATAACTTCTTAACTATTTCACTATCACTTAGATATTTCTTCTACTACCACTAATATAATACAAGTCAAGTTAACATTTCTTTTATAACTATGGTGTCCGGACCTTGAGTCCTTGCCTAACTCCATAGGTAGCTTCTACCTCCCATCAGCACATCTACGGGTTAACTATGTCCCTAAGGATTAGACAGATGAGAAGAAATCACCTAGTATTATTACCTCCCGAGACCTCATGGTTCTCATCCCACTTAATTAACTACAAGATCATACCCTTGGGTGCTTAACATCTCCAATTCCATATTCAATCAAGCACCATCAAACATAATGAAACCGCTGGAAAAAAAAAACTGAGTACCCTTGTTAGTATAAGAGGTGAACTTCCAGCAGCAGCCAACCAAACTGCAAGAAACTCAACCATTGGTGTCTTCCCATTACCTCCCCAAGTTAAATTCCCAACGCTAATCACTGGTACCGGCAACCTTACAGTTCAAAGAGATTACATAGGTATGGTAAGCAAACAAAATCCCACATAGAACAAATCAACAAAATCATAATAAAAAACCCAAATACAGCTATCAAAGCAATAAAAAACAAATACCCACTTAGAAAAAAATCATAATAAACCCAAATACAGCTAGAAATTAGAGTTGTCGTTTACCTGTCTTTGTGAAGCAGACCAAGATGGTAAAGGCAATGGCGGAGAGGAAGAGCGAAGCCATAGAGAGTGGAAGCTAGTGAGAGAAGAGGGATGAGAGAAAATTGGAGTGTGGAAAGTTTACGGAGCCTGTCTTGCGGTGGTGTATAGGCTATTTGGTTCACCATTTTCCTCAATTTCTCCATTGATAGACACAGTAGAGAAGTAAATACTGTAGTAATCAATTTGATAATACGAAAAAGAAGAAGAAAAAAAAGGAGAAGGAAAGGATTACAATTTGGGCCAACTTAGCCATGTGTGCATGAAGCCCAACCCATTTATCGGCCCATCAAAATGTTTTTGTTGTTGGTGTTCTTTTCGATCTCTATGCATTTCACCGAAGTTCCCTCTAGTAGTTTCCGACACATGTCTAAGGTTGAGCCTTGAAATTCAACGCTAGTTACTAGATCAACTTGCTATAATAATTCTATTAACATCTATGACAAAACAAGGAAAGTTGTATAATATTATTCGTGTTGTAAGTTATTTAATTCGTTTTAATTCTATTAATTTATATTATTTTTTTTTAAGATGGGGTATTTAAAAGATTATTCCATACAACTTCTAAGAATACAAATGCATTGAATGTAGTCCAAAATTTTAACTTTGACATGGTTATATTCTCTATATAATATTCTTAATTTCGCACTATGATATATATAATAAAAAAATATAGACACATCAAGTTAAATCTATATTTTTAAATTTCGCAAGTCAAAAGTTTGTCATATAATATAAAAATAAAATGGAAGAAGTAATAATTAATAGATAAATAGAGCTGGATTTCTTACTTTTTTTTTATACGAGTATAAGATAATAACACAAAAAATATATTCAATTTGTCCTAACTTGTATAACTTATTTTTCGGAAGTTGTATAAATTTTAAATAGTATTTTAATATATATATATTCATCATCATAACAATACCATTTGAGTTTTTTTTTTAAAATCTCACTATATAAGTTAAGCAAATTATCTTATTACTCTGAGGACAAATATATTTAAGAGTAATTTTAGTTAGTGCATGTACGTATTTTGTGTAAAAAAAACAAAACAAAAAAATAGCCTAATGCACTAACTTCAGTTATAGGCGGGGTTCGAAAAAAGAATCATATTTTATATATAAAAAAATAATAAATAATTTAATGCATTAATTTCTATTATAAGGTGAGGTTCGAAAAAGGACCATATTTTGTGTATTGTTACATTAATTAATTTGCATTAATGTCCGTGTACGAAAATTCTTTTTTTTAGCTCAATCTCACCAAAAAAAATGAGCCAAAAGTTAACTAAACATCAACACACATATGCAATGATACCTATTATCTCTCTCCACTTTTAATTGCAATTTATAGTATATTTGTATAATTTTTAAATATTTAAACTTTTTATTTAAATTATCAAATTAATGTAATATAATTTAACTTTGAAAAATTAACTTTCGAAAATGTAACATGACAAATAAAAGTGGACGAAATGAATATAAATCAATTGTATTTTTTACTTCACTGCGAACGAAATTTTACATTAATAATTGAAAAGGAAAAAGAAGAAGTTATATATCTACTTCTACTACTAATATATAAGGGGTCGTTTGGTTTGAATTCAAGTTATGATGGGATTAATTATTATGAGATTAGCTATGATAGGATAAGCTATGATGAGATTATTTTTTATTGAGTGTTTGGTTTGTTGTATTCAAAATAATAAATTTTAAGAACAATTTATTTGTTTATGAAAATTCCCTTCGTGAATGTAAAAAGTGATGTAACAAAATGGTTGAAAGAGACATTTTTGTCATTTACTTATTTTATTCCGGGATAAGTTCTCCCGAGATTACTATACCACCCAAGAGGAGGGATAACTTATCCCAATACTAATTATTAATTTGCCAACCAAACAACAAATTAAGTGGTACCATAATTTAATCTCAGGACTATTTGGTATTATCCTTCACACCAAACGACCCCTTAAAGTGTCAATAAGCACATAGCTGAGGGTTAACATGTCTGCTTCAGTTGTGTGCTTATTTTAATATTTAGTTGTTTAGCTTACTGGTTTAGGTTTGACATTTAGTAGACGTTTGGCCATGCGATACCATATCACGATATGGTATCGTGAGATGGAATCAATGTTTGGACATTCGATTTTACGCTGATTCCATATCACGAGATGTGATTCCATATTCTCCAAAAACCATGATATGGTAATTCCATATCATGATTTGAGATATTTTTAATACAAAAATTGATCCACAAGTTTATATTTTGTTAAAACAACCCCATATTTATATCTACTAACCATTTATTTCATATGTAAAATTTTTTTATAATCACATCATTGCTTTTAAAATTTATTATTTTCACCAACATATAGTCACTTTAACTCACAAAATTTATGGGATTCTTATGTTTATGAGAAAATATACAACACAAAATTTT
>NW_006239000.1:1829518-1833088 GCF_000226075.1 Solanum tuberosum
CGTACTATGTGGGAGGATTATATTAAAGACTAGTGCACTACAATTTATGTTCAAAAAAAAAATTAAATTAAAGTTCAATGAAACAATTACTTAAGTGGAGAACAAATAGCTTTGTAATAATTTATTATGCGATTTTATAAATTTTTGTTTATTTGATAAGAATGAATAGACAATTGGGGATATTTTAATAGTTTTACAACTTATGAGATTTTTATGTTTATGAGAAAATATATAACACAAAAATTTCATATCGCATGTCCAAACAAAGCTTTAATTTCATCTAATGATTCCATATCATGATATCATATCGCATGGCCAAACGGGCCCTTAAAGTGCAAGGTCTGGGGGTTCAAAACCTTGCCAACATTATTTTTTTATTTTTGTTTTAATTTTAGTGACAAGAGTATTTTTGGTATTTAGTAGCTTTTGTTCCTTAAAACTTTTGTATGTCAGTGCTTTATAAATGTACCTTTCTTCTTTAGACAAAAAAAAACCAGCCAACATCTCCATAATGACACATATATCCATCAAAAAGTTGTACTCTTTAATTAATTTAAGTGGACCCCACCAACTTTATCATGTCGGCTGCCCAATACTATTGTGTATTTCTTTATTTTAATTATCATGTCTCACTATTTTTCGTTGATTACATATTTTAAAAATAAAAATAAAGTAGTACTACATATTAAAATAATTAACAATTTAGTATACTTAAAAATAGTAAAAACTACATAAAAATAACTCATATCACAATAATTAACAAATATTTGACACTTTAAATTCTACCAATACCATATAAATTAGGATAAAAAGAGTAACATATAATATTTAAATATATTTAAAAATAATATAAGTAATACTATACATTACAATAATTAACAATTTAAGTATTTAAAACTTATATAAAAAAATTAATTGACTCTCTAAATTATATTCGTACCACATAAAATGAATTTGATGATAAACATATATTGTTTGAAATTGATGAAAAAGAAACAATAAATTACAATAATTAATAAAAAAAAATAGTCCACTCCAAAAAATCTATCAATTAACAACATATATTGTTTGAAATTCACGAAAAAGAAACAATAAATTACAATAATTAATAAAAAAAAATAGTCCACTCCAAAAAATCTATCAATTAACAACATATATTGTTTGAAATTGACGAAAAAGAAAAAATAAATCACAATAATAAGAGACATATAAAAAATGGTTAATTTTTGAAATCCTACGTGTGCCACATAAATCGGAACAAAGAGAGTAATAAGTATTATTTTCAAAATTATGTAAAAAAATAATACTATAAATCACAATAGCTAACAATTTAAAATATTTTAAAAATCATATAAAAATTTCAATAACTTCTCAAATTCCATAATATGACATAAATTAAAATAAAAAAATAATACATATTGGGCCGTGCTGGCACGGGGTCCTGTATCTAGTATAAAGTATAAGAGGTGTTCTTTGTAAAATTACAAAATGGTATATATAAAAATAAAATTTAATTAAATAAATATACTAATTTATTG
This sequence comes from Solanum tuberosum, assembly GCF_000226075.1. Lineage (NCBI taxonomy): Eukaryota > Viridiplantae > Streptophyta > Magnoliopsida > Solanales > Solanaceae > Solanum > Solanum tuberosum. The sequence goes on from NW_006239000.1 coordinate 1,831,057, forward strand.
ATCCATGACCCATGTGATCCCCACCTAATTTATTCAAGTTAATCTAAAATAATTAGAGATCCACTTGCATTCAATAATGATGGAATTAACTCTATCTGATAAAAAATTGTGATGTTCTAACCAATAAGCTTCAAATGAAACAACTGAAGAATTATAACTTGTCTGTATAATAATCTGAGAGTTTAGATTATTAAACTTGATTATAATTAGAATTCCTAGTTGATTCTTTTATAAAACAATAATGACTTGTAGCACTTACATCAAAATAATATTTAAAAATAAAATAAAACATATCAACGAAGAATTGTCTACTTTTAGCCATTTCGTTAGTCTACTAAGCTCCAAACTACAACTAATTATAGCACTTACACCTAATTAATGTGATTCAACACTGACCTATCACTAATTAACTTTGACCTATCACTAATTAACTGCAAACATAAATACTCTACTAGTGTCACGTGACATAAAAAGGGGCCAATTTAAGGTGGTAGTTATTAATTAAGACACTTAAACATGTACTTATGATGACTTCTTTAGTGTTTCCTGTACTATTTTAATGTTTAATATTTTCGTGTCTTTCTTGTTTCTTAAGTAAAGAAAGATATACGTAAATTATTATTTTTTAGATCCTTAGTCATTCGCAAAATTATATTGAATATATTATCATTATTGTGTTTTTGTTGTATAATCACTACTTTTGTTTATTCACAAAACAATCATACAAATAAATAATTTTTTTCTCTATATTGAATGAAATTTAATTTTAATCTCTTACTATTAATTAATCCTAGGTGTAAAACAAGATAAATTTAATTCCTAGTTAACAACATAAACGAAGTGCATTGAACACAAAAAAAAAGAAAAAAGAAGAAGAAGAAGAAGATAAAATTAAATATAAAAAAGCATAGAAATGACAACTGGACATTGAAAAAAAAATTAAATATTAAAAAAAAATATGTTCACTTTAATAATTGAAAAGGAAAAAGAAGAAGTTATATATCTACTTCTACTACTAATATATAAGGGTCGTTTGGTTTGAATTCAAGTTATGATGGTATTAATTATGATGTGATTAGTTATGATGAGATTATTTTTTATTAAGTGTTTGGTTTGTTATATTCAAAATAATAAATTTTAAGAACAATTTATTTGTTTACAAAAATTCCCTTCATGAATGTAAAAAGTGATGTAACAAAATGGTTGAAAGAGACATTTTTGTCATTTACTTATTTTATTCCGGGATAAGTTATCCCAGGATTACTATACCACCCAAGAGGAGGGATAACTTACCCCGATACTAATTATTAATTTGCCAACCAAACAACAAATTAAGTGGTACTATAATTTAATCTCAGGATTATTTGGTATTATCCTTCACACCAAACGACCCCTTAAAGTGTCAATAAGCACATAGCTGAGGGTTAACATGTCTGCTTCAGCTGTGTGCTTATTTTAATATTCAGTTGTTTAGCTTATTGGTTTAGGTTTGACATTTAGTAGGCGTTTGGCCATGCGATACCATATCACGATATCGTATCGTGAGATGAAATCAGCGTTTGGACATGCGATTTTACACTAATTCCATTTCGTGATTCCATATTCTCCAAAAAACCATGATATGGTAATTCCATATCATTATTTGAGATATTTTTAATTAAAAAAATTGATCCACAAGTTTATATTTTGTTAAAACAACCCCACATTTATATCTACTAACCATTTATTTCATATGTAAATAAAATTTATAATCACATCATTACTTTTTAAAATTTATTATTCTCACCAACATATAGTCACTCTAACTCACACAAATCGATTGTTAAAGTGATGAAATATTTATGGTCTATGAACATGAAAACATAGTTGCGGATGATATTGACCAACAAATGGCTCAAAGTAACAATGTTGGTTCATCTTCTCGGTCACATGATTGAGAAATGCAAGTTCAACGTGAGAAAATTATTCGTATTATGTGGGAGGATTATATTAAAGACTAGTACACTACAATTTATGTTCAATTTTTTTAAAA